>NC_142066.1:146114748-146304748 GCF_059756535.1 Pantherophis guttatus
TCAAGATTCTGTAACTATAATCTTACAATAAAGGTAGCATTAGAACTCATGTTTCTTCATGAGTCATGAAGGACTGACAAATATAAAAAGTGCCTTCCTGCTGCTTTCACTTTTATTTTATTGCTTTTTCATTGCTCATTTGACATCAGGACCAATGGAGGAAAAATTTGATTGGAGTAGCTCTATGTTAGAGAGTTAAAATACGGCCAAAGAAAATGCTAGGGGAAATATGGTATGTGCTAAGGGATAAACTGAAGCCTTTTTTAACACGGGTAGGTAAGGGGCTTTTAAATTCTCATTTGATCATTTACAAAAAGCTTCCAACTTGATTGTTAAATGTTTTCTCTTGTGCTTAAATTTCATGCTGGAGATTATTAAAAATTGACTTTACAGTATTTATTTTACTTATCTGTCCTAGCCAGGCTGTGCTGAACTCATGGATTTGGTGAATTATTAAATTTTTAAAAGCCATTTGTTTGGGATTTTATACTGGCTTTTCCTCCATCTGTAGGGACAAGCACCTCCAGTCTCAAAAATTAGAGAAAAAAGGTTTAATTTATCTTTAATCTAAGACGGTTTTTAAAGTGTGCATGTGTTCCAAGATGTAAGACATAATGACAGTCTCTAGTGTAACGCTTAACTAACTGCTTGTTAGTGTTAACATTTAGAAGCATATGATGAAAAAGGGAGAACAATATGGCTTCCAATAGGTTACCCAAGCAGTAATGTTAGGCAAAATAATTCATTGTGTCAGATAACAAGATCTATTTTGGAACATAATGAGATGCTGATAAAGGTCACCATGCCTACAAGCCCATTTTATATGCCATATTAACAGGACCACTTGTATCTTGAATATGGGCTCCACATTTAATTGAAATCTCCTAGATATGTTTGAGAGAGCAAAAGGAAAGGGAGGGTGGGAGAGAGTGGGGGAAGAAAGAAAGAAAGAAAGAAAGAAAGAAAGAAAGAAAGAAAGAAAGAAAGAAAGAAAGAAAGAAAGAAAGAAAGAAAGAAAGAAAGAAAGAAAGAAAAAAAAAAAATATCTGGCACTCCCTAACCTATGTTTGCTGATCTGGATAATTATTTGAATAAGAGATATATATATAAAATCCTAGAGCTATACTAAACTGGGAACTCAAAAGAAAACACCTAACTGAAGGCAATGATGAACTACCACTACTTACCTTTACTACCAGTTCGCAATGGGACCGCACATGCGCAAATCACCCCGATGATGTCGTGACAGGTGGGCGGAGCCTCCCACTAGTTATACTACGGGTGATATAGAACCGGACCAACCCACCACGGTATCATACCCATTCTATCTGCATGTCCGCACTGAATCAGGGTATTAATCTGTCTACTCTAAGGAAACTTGTGGAAGCTTATAAGTAGTCCATTGGATGATAGCCCTGTTGCTCTCTTTGTCTTTTAAAAATAAATATTTAAGGCATGCAGCTTTTAATGTTAGTCAAATCTCTCACCACATGCCAGTGTGTTGAATATTGCAACACTTTGTACATGGGAGCGACCTTGAAAGCTGTTGAAGAATTGTTGTCAGCTCTTGGCTGAGACAAATGAGTGATACAAAAGAGAACTTCAAGAGCTGTCATTCTGTTTCTAAGTTCAGTTCATTCAAAGGGATTTCTATCATTATATGGTTAAGGAACCTTTTCACCAACAGGAACCTGCTTCTGTCCTGAGTTTATTTTCAGAGGTTTTCTTTCATTTTTTTTGTCCACCAGGCCAGGAAAGGATGGTGTCAATCAGAAATATCCCCCTAAATACAGTGCTCTAATTAGGGACTATTCTTGTGTGGTTGTTGGTTGTCTCTGTTAAAGATGAAAATCATAAGAATAGAATTGGTGACAAATGTACTGGTGCAGAAGTAACAATAAGTAAATGAAGCCATGATAGTAAGAACCCTTGAGGTCCATCCATACAGAGATTCTCAAAAAAATAATAATAATAGAAAATTCTTGATGAGATGCTGAACTTCTTCTTAGTTCTCTGATATTTTCACATGGGTACATTATCATGCAAGCACATCCAAACATCTTTCCCATAAATGTAACTCTTGACTAAATGTAAAGACTGATTTTTGTAAGTGTGGCACAAATTTACACTTGTTTTCTCTCATGCAAACAATTACTGAGATCTTAATTATTAATTCTGAGTCTGTGCAGTTTACAGCTTTTTATTTGGTACATTGTAAACAAGACTTAATGGATGTAATTTAAGGTCCTTTCCAATAATCTTCCAAACAAAGATTTCTTTAATAGTTTTTTTTCATGCATATTCATTGAAAGACTGATTAAATAGACCAAGGCTTTAACATCTAAATATTTGTTGCAGCATGTTTTATATTCTGTCGGAATTTAGCTGGACTCCCAGCTAGGAAAAAAATCTTAAGCAAGCAAGCCTAATTCACATCTTCTAAACTAATATGTGGAACAAGAATATTTACCTTGCAGACCATACGTGTATTTTTAAGATGCACTATTTTGGAAAAGAGATCTTATGGGATTATTATTGAATGTATATGAAGCACAGGGCCTGGTTCATATATCTTATTAAGCCAAAATCAAGTCAGCTTCTTTAAAGAGGATTGTAAATGATGCATGCCACATATCATGTTGTTCTGAAAGTATATTGATTTCATTTTTTAAGAGAAAAGAATATTAAATTTTTATTTATACTAAGAATAGTCTGATACAAATTGAGAATGTGAAGATAAGTTTTTTTGGTACTTTTGGTCAGACTTTCTTAGATGTTCTCTTTGAGCATTCTTTGTATGGTGCTCAAGATCCACCTCGATGCTATTGGGCCCTGTGGGGTTGCCAGTTTATTTATTTATTCAAAGAACTGATAAAACATTCTTCAACATACATGGAACAAATGCAACAAAGGATAACTGTTAGGTGATATAAAAATCGGTGTTTAGAATGCCTCAAAGCCTGTTATTAACTTTTCCATAAAAGCACAGCTACTTTCCAGAAATGAAAACACTAGAGAGAATAAAACCAACTCTTCTTGATAAGAAAAGGATAAAAATTTCTGTTAAGAGACCTCCCACTCGGTAGGAAGAATGGTATCCAGAGTTTTATATTTGGAAGGATATCTCTGGTAGACATTAATCAATTAATACTAATTGATATTAATATTAATCAGAAATATGTATCTTTGATAAACAGCTACTTCATAAATAGAAAGCAAATAAATTTCAAATACCCAAAATTGGAAGTTTTGCTGTCCCTTCAACATTGAAGACATGCTATTGAGTATTAGGGATGTTCCTGCCTCCATGTTCTATGATCCATGATTCTTGATACAGGGATTACATTTTGGATATATAATTCAAGAGTGTATTCACATCTGTTAATTATATTGATGTTTATAACACCATATCAACACATTTACAGATACTAAAGCAAAATGAGGTAATAATGGGACAAACCACTATTCATCATAAAGTGTCCCCATATACATTTTAAACTTTTAGCATATCAAGGTCAGTAGTCAGTTCTTTTTAAACATTTCTCTGGGGTATCTAGTAATTGGGAGGATATTTTTCTTAAAGCAGACTTGAAGTCATGTCATACTTTACATTTAATAAAATCCTGTTTTTAGGATACTATTTAAATTGCTTATTTTCAAGCACAGTAGATTTACAATAATCAAAACATATTCCAACACTAACTGTAATTCAGATATTTTAGATATTAATAATTCATCTGGACCAAACTGAAATTGAATATACTACTGTTTTTCAATCGTAGATAGCATAGGTTCCTCTTGAAAAATTTTAAATGGTTTGAAAATCAAATAAAAAGCTAACTTAAAATGTTAACATGAATACATATAAAAAAGATTTACCTTCAATATTCAAATTGAAATTGTCATAGAACAATGATTGCTCTGGAATAATGATCAAGATTTTACAAAAAGATGTATTAACATCTTCCAAATATATTTTGCAGCCTTTATTACTGAAATGCAAACGGGTTTAAAAAAAAAAAAACAGAGCAAGCTCTTGCATTATGTCAATGAGGTCCTATAATAACTTTCTAATTTGCTTGTTGTTCTTTTCCACAGATCTATAAAGATTAATGACAAAGATTAAAATCAGGAAAGTTGAACCCATCTATCATCATATGGCAGCAAAAATGTAGACTAAGAAAATATATGGATTTTCTTCCCATAAAAGACAAATTAATATCATATTAATCTTTAAAGAAATTAAAAATATTAACATAGCAATACCTCAACATAAATATATCAGTCTTGAAGTAATATTCATTTTATAACACTCATCTTTTCCCATACAATAATGAACTTTTTAACCAACGTTTGACAATTTTTTTTATCTCAGATAGAAAATAGTGATATACTTTATCCAGAAATGGAGAATTTTTATCTAGTATAATTTTTCCCAGATATTTAAAAGAATTCTTCTACTTTCTAACCATAACACTGAATTTTAATTTGAATCCCCCAATAAGTTCAGTCATTTTAAAAGTTACATCATGATAAACAGTTTTCAAAGCAACAAGAAATTATGTTCTTTCTCTTATCAATCTGGATTAAATTCAGATAAGACCAGGGATGGGCTGCTGGGAGTTCGCAGGGGTTTGGGAGAACCTCTAGCTAAGATTCTGTGCAGTTCGGAGAACCCCCAAATTCCACTCCTGGCTGGCCCTGCCCACCCCACCCTACCCCTTCAGGAGTCCCCACGCAGCCCATTTTGGATGCATGAGGCACAAAAAATGGAGAGGGCAAAAAAAGGGTCTACTGGAAGTTCAGGAAGGCCGGAAATGGGCTGGGGAGGCCCTCCAGAGCCCAGGGAAGGCAAAAACACCCCCCCACCATGGTCAGGAAGCCGATTAGGCCACACCCACCATGGCCACACCCACCCAGCAACTGGGCAGAGAACCCCTTGCTAAAATTTTTGAAGTCCACCCTGGATAAGACTGAATGCTATCCTGCAAATGAGGGAGGACAGTTCTTTTCTCTAATTTCTGATTTTCAATTCCACAATTAATGCAGAGAGAAATCACTCGTCAGTCAAAACTTTTCTCTTTATCAGCTTGAAAAGTGAAAAAAAAATATTAGCTAATTGGGGAGGATCTTTAATCATAATTCAATATTTCTATATTCCAAACCTTAAGCTTCCGAACATAATTTACTTGATAGTGTATAAATTAGCTGGCTCTTAATATCATTTAGAAGTAATCAGTTTTGATCTGGTCATTTTAAAGATATTGAGCCATTGTTGCTGTTATTTATAATATTGTATTAATTTTTAATTGGCAATCATTTCAAATCCTCCATGACCTCCTTAGAAATACTCTGAGAGTCTTGTGCAATTTGGATGAGACTTCAATGAGATCCCATATGAGATTGTCAAAATCTCTTGAGAGTTTAAGGTTCACATGTGAGATTTGCAGGATGACATTTATGGATGCCCGTGTTTTTATATATAGGAAAGACATATTTCAGTGGCTATCTCCTGGCCACAGACCAAGGTCTATGGATTTAGAGGTGAAGTAGTCAATCAAATAAGAAATCAGACCAGAGTACAAACATCACAATAAAGTTGTTCAGTAAAGATCCTTCTGTGTTCCTTTTGGGGATAACTACATCTCCTGGACACTCACCTGTCTTCCTTCCTTTTCTCAGGAAAATGAAGTTTTAAAATGATGGAAGTCTGACTTGAAAAACTAACATTACTCCTCGTTTCTGCTAGCATGAAATCACAGCCAAGGCAACTATCAGAAAACAATTAGAATGTCTTTGTATTATCCACTGTTAGATCCACTTCCCTTTAAAGGCATTCATAACAAAATTGCATGGAGTCCCTGAGGATCATCTTATGAAGCACAAAGTATGAATGCAGGTTTTTGGTTACCCTGACCTGTTACCAAAGGCAAAGCAGAATTCTTAGAGCTGTCTCTAAGCAGTGGTCCCTTGTGTCAGTCTTTTATCAGCAAAACCAGCCTGCCAGATTTCACAACGGACAATGGTGTGTACAGGAAGGACAAATCCACACAAAGGATTATTGATGGTATCATTCCAATTAAACTCTTGGAGGGAAGCCTCTGTCAGCAGAGTCCCCTAAGTTTGTAAAATGACCTTTCTTTGCACTGAAAAAGAAAGATGTACGAGACAAGTCATATATTTTTTTCTCCTTGTCAAGGTAATTAATAGCATACTTTATTCAAAGGAGCTCTTGCATAATAAGAGAGTCCCATTGGAATCACTGGGAGCTAGTCATGAGGTCTTGAGCTGGTAGAGACATTGAAATGTTGAGGCAAAGTCATGGGTTACATCAAAACCTTGGCTGTACTTGGAAGAATTAAATCCATAGCTCTGCCTTGGTCATCCCATTCCTAATGGGTTCAGGACAGTAGCAGGGTCCTCTGTTGAGCAAGAGGCTAGAGGATTCTGAGGATCATCTTATGAAGCATAAAGAAGTCAACATGGAGCTTGATTAACTGATTGATATACTTACTTATGGGGGACACGGTAGCTCAGTGGCTAAGACACTGAGCTTGTCAATCGAAAGGTGGGCAGTTCAGTGGTTCAAATCTGTAGTGCCTGGGTGAACTCCCATAACTTGTCCCAGCTTCTGCCAACCTAGCAGTTCGAAAGCATGTAAAAAATGCAAGTAGAAAAATAGGGACCACCTTTGGTGGGAAGGTAACAGCACTCTGTGCACATTTGGCATTTAGTCATGCCAGCCACATGAACATGGAGGTGTCTTCGGACAGCGCTGGCTCTTCAGCTTTGAAACAGAGATGAGCATGGCCCCTAGAGTCAGGAACAACTAGCACATATGTGCGAGGGGAACCTTTACCTTATAAATACTTTTTTTTTCTTTTAAACAAAGCCAGTGTGGAAGGGGGCAAAGGAATGTGAGAGTTGAGAAATAAATATTTACCAATAGATAGGAGAATATTCAGACATGAGAATGCAAATTTAAATAAGGAAGGAACTGGGAGGAAGGGAAAGAAGATATTGGAAGAGAGTTATTTTTAGAACTTGCAGTTTGAAATGAGTTATTGTAAGTGCAGGACAGATATGCCCTTCCTTGAAGGTGATTTGAAGGTGATTTATTAATTTGGAGAAATAAATTCAGTGCACTGTTCCTAAAGTTGATTTAGACTTCTAGAGCTCAGGAACAGTCTAAGGCCAAGATCTCTGAAGGACTTCTTTTCTTTTCATGAATTTTCCCACTGAAGGCAGGAGACTGAAAATGCTCTTGGTTCTCTAAAACTTCTTACTAGTTTACTAGTCTTTTACCTAATCTGCTGAATTTTCAAAATATTCTCAGCAGATTTTCACTCCTGCATTAATTTTATTTACTGTATGTATTTGATTGTTTAATTGGATGGGTTCTTATTTTAAGCTACTTTAGAATATTTTAATAAAAAAGATAGCATATATAAAACTCAGAATATCAAAAAGTGAGTGAGTGTGTTCATGTCACAACTGTGGGTAGTTCCCCCAGTCTGGCTGGAATCCCTGCTCTTCTGAAATTTGGCAGAAGACAAATTCCTTGGCATTAATACACTCTCCAGCTTTTCCATGTATAAGAATCTCACATATTTTAATCAATGTACTTGGAAGCACAGCCCTGCGTTAGTGAATAGGATCACCAACTGTATAATTACAGTAATGATCAGTACTTTAAGTGGATTAGACCCAGCCAATTATAGGTAGTGACATGGAAGGTTGAATATATCATTGCGAAACAGTAGTGTTGATTATGCTGCTTGGTCTTCTGCCTCCTCTTGCTTGTTTCAGGGATGGGGGAACCAGTACACAAGTACAAAGGTGAAGAAATACATAAGATCATACCCAAATTGCTTTTATTTCATATTCATTGCATCATGGATTCCACTGTATCTGCAATTTTGCTAAGCTTATTTTTAATTACCGAATCGATGAAATCTCGTGTCCCTAGAATTAACACAGTAGGAGTTTTGAGGAACATAATTATTGGCATTTATGAATAATGTATAGAATTAAAATATGACGGCTCTAAATGCAGGTCCTGCCACTCGTGGACAAGCTGGAGGAAAATATAAAAATCTAAACAGCAAAAAAAGGCAGAAAGTGAAGCAAGGGGTATTCATTTTGTAGGAAAAGACCAGCCAATTTCTGAAAGAAATATCCATCTGGTTCAGTTCCAAGTGGGGAGAAAGACACTGGAAACATGGAGGCTGATTGGAAAGATGGTTTATTGAGGGACAGGACCACATGGGTTTGAGATCCTGGGCAGCTGCCCACATGGAGTGGAGGAGTGGGCTTGGGCTTTGAACTTGAGCTTCCTGTTCCTGTGCAAAAATATGTATTCTATTGGCTGCTGTCAGACTCCCATGGGGCTATGCAGGGGTCAAAGCTGAGGTTGTCTGAGATAGGTTTGGTTGAACCTTGCTGCATGATGCAATGTCCTTAGGAAATTTTGAAATGTAGTGAGCCTGCTGCTAGATGGGTAGAGGGCTAATCCTATTATGTCCTGGGGGGTCATGTCTTAATCCCATCACCCTGGAGCTGGAGGTCCTTTGTCTCATAGATAGGCTGGCCCAGTCTTTCTTAACGTGCACCAAAATATCTGCTGGGGGCAGGGAACTGCGGTTCTGGGTTTCTGTTTCCTTTAAGATTTTTATTTCTCTTTTAGGGGAAATATTTTATCCTGCCTTTTTAATATTTCCTAAAATATTTCATTCTTTTAGGAGAGGTGGGTACTAACTTTCTACACAATCAAAGGATATAGCAGAGGAGAAAAGCTAAGATGAGGGCAGCCTTTGACTATCCAGAATCTGTTCAACCACCATTCTCCTCAATCCCAGATAATGTGGCCATAAGTGATTGATAACCAACAAGGTCCAGTCATTTGAAAATGGCAGATTCTTCTGTCTGTGTTGAAACCCAATGCTGTAAGTTGAAAGATGTCAGAGTGGGAATCCAATACGTTTACTGTAAAATCTCTTTTACATCCTGGAATTATGACAGTTTTCTAATGGTTAAGAATTTCTGAGCCTAAACTTAAGCGATAATGTAATCATTGGAGTACCCTGCTTTGTAGTTAATCCAAAGAAGTTCTCAGCAGGACCACAATCTGAATGTGGGATGGAGCAGCCAAGGAAACAATGCATGATTGATTTTCTATTGATGAAGAGTTGATTTCTAGTTGCATGTATTCTAAGGAAGAAAAGAGATGCTCAGTCAGAAAGTCTTTCTTAGCCAGCTGCTATTGCCGACATTCTCCAAAGGGAGACAAGTAAAATCCAAAAAGACAATAAGAAGTTAAGTACTGTTTTCCAGCTAAGCTAATCAGTTTTTTCTGAAGATGGAAGGATGTGTGCCAAACGAAAATCAATGCCCTAAATCAACGAGCTGCATGCCTGAGCATTGCCAAAGTGTCAGCTGCTAACAAGGGAATAAAGAAAACAGTTATTGGATACTTAGGAGTGCTTTGTAAGTGCTTGTGTAAAATAGCATATTTAATTTACTGCACTATTATAAGCTTTATTGGGCTTTATAGTTATTTCAGTAAGGAAGCTAAAAATAAGTTGTCTCCTTCCACTGCTTTGAAAAGCTGTTTGAGCCTTACTGGTTTATAAATCTGTAGATCATTGTTATTCAACATTGACAACTGTTTTTTCTGATATTTATATTTTGATGTATCTTCATCACTTCTGCTGCTCTACACACCTGTCCTCTTCATCTATCCTTTATCCCAGCTCTTCTCTTCCTTCTGGGGTCTTTTTCCTGTTATTCTTCTGATCCATCTCCTCTCACATGATCTGATCCCCATTTCTTGCATTTTTTTTATGTTCTCACAGTATCGGTTACTTCTCAGCTTCTGCTTTCCTAGACTGCTCCTTTTTCCCTATACTTTCTTTTTACTTTCTGTCTCTCCTAAATTCATTTAAATGAAAATATGAAAATGGTAAGGAAGCAAGAGTAGCCAAGGTGGATCTGATTATCATCCCATTAGGTCTGCTCATTAATGGGACATAAAAGTGATACCATTAATATTGTTCTCAAGAGGAAAAAAATGTGGCACAAATAGCATAAGGTTCTTACAATCCATGAATTTGATAACAAAGTCCCTTTATATACATATATACATACATACACATAACTATTGCAAAAGTAAGTATACAAATAAAACTGTGTGTGTGTGTGTGTGTGTGTGTGTGTGTGTGTGTGTGTATTAGCTGGACACCCGTGCTTCACTATGAAATTATGTGCTTGGGCTTGATGAATTGACACTTAAAGCCTGACTTCATATACAATGTGTAACACTGTAGCATCAGAGCATGTTAATATAAGGCAACTGGCAGTTGGAACAGAGGGGGAGGGGGAGTAGAATGTCCCAGCCCGCAGGCCAGATGAGTCACATGCTGGCCACGCCCATACTCAGTTTAGCGAAGGTGTAGCATCAGAGCATGTTAATATAAGGCAACCGGCAGTTGGGACAGAGTTCCTTTCAGGTGGGGAGGCGAAATGAATTTTTTTTAAATTTAAAATTAAATTTATTTTATTTTTTATATATATAAAAACAAAGATTTACTGGTTTTAAGGCTAAATCTAGTGGTACTAATTTTTTTATTTCTCTCTTTAAAGATGTGAATTTTGCCACACAATATCACAATCTTCAGAAAACAGTTACCTTCAGTAACCTAGAGGCAATTTTCTGTGCATTTTTTATTTATCCAAATCTCCAATCAGCCCCCAAATTCTCTAAGCAATCCAGTTTGTCTCAGGAACAAGCTGTGTGTCCTGTTGTTTGTGTTTTTAAGGTTGGAATTTAGCAGAATCTCCAGCATCTTATGAAATTGTATTGACTTTGATTACATTCAAGATGGATTTTGGAACAGTGTAAAGGGACAAAAATGCAGACATCTCATTATTATCTCTGATCTGTCCCTAACCCTCTTTTTCTCTTTCCTTCCATCTTCCCCAGCATTATAGGGTTTTCAAGAAATCTAGGTCTTTGCATAATAGAGCAAAAATAAGATAATTTGTGTTTGATCACTTGTCTCATGTAGGAATTCTGGATAGATCTGTTATGTGATACATTTGTTTGTTTTCTTGACTATCCATAGTATTTTCATGAGTTCTTCTAAGCTCAAAAGTGTCAGTACTTTTTCTATCCTGCTTCTTCAAAGTCCAACTTTGTCTGTAGAGTGCCACACAAAAATCCCTGGCTTTGATCTTTGTAGGTATAGACTCCTTCTCAGTTGAGAGTTTTGGAATACTTTCCTTGTTTTTCTTTCTGTTTTCATCTTCGGTATCTTTACAGATGTTGTAATACAATTGTTGTCTCTTCTAGTCACTTCTGAAATTCTTTTTAAGAAATTCTTGTTTCTTCTTACCTGAGATTATGATTCTTGACCTTGACTCCTCCTCTCTTCTTGACAATTTCCATTATTTGATTTGACAACTAGTTTGTTTGGAGTTTTTTTCCATTTCTTGATCTTCTGCAATCTCTTTTATATGCTGACTTTACAGATTCTTTAATTTCACCTTACAGTTCTTCTGCTTCCCTATCAGTGAGGTTCATTGATGGCTGAATAAATAGTTTGATTGCCAGAAACTGATAAAATGTTCTATTTCAGTGCACTCTCCTGTTCCAAATACTGTATAATTCAACTATGTTTTCCTCCTTTTTCCAAAATTCTAATTTCCAGAAATAAGCAGTGCATCTTGTTTGCATTGGTCTCCTTTTCCACGATGTAAAAAAGATGTTGAGACTCTAGAAAGAGTGCAGTGAAGAGCAACAAAGATGATTAGGGGACTGGAGGCTAAAACAAATGGAGATTGGTTTCAGGAGATTACCAACGCTTCGTTGAGTGAGAGTGTCTTCCCATCTGCCCTGAAAGAGGCGGTGGTGAGGCCCCTCCTCAAGAAGCCTTCCCTGGACCCGGCTGTATTAGTTAATTATCATACTGTCTCCAACCTCCGCTTCGTGGCGAAGGTTGTTGAGAGTGTGGTGGCGAGACAACTTCCTCGATTCCTGGATGAAGCTGTCTATCTAGATCCATGCCAGTCGGGCTTCAGGACGGGTTACAGCATTGATCGCATTGGTTGATGATCTCTGGAGGGCTCGGGACAGGGGTTGCTCTTCTGTCCTGGTCCTCCTAGATCTCTCAGGGGCTTTTGATACCATCAATCATGGTATTATGCTGCGTCAGCTAGAGGGGGTGGGAGTGGGGGGCACCATGCTACGGTGGTTCTCCTCCTTCCTCTCTGACCACACGCAGTCTGTGTTGACGGGGGGGCAGAGGTCGACCTCGAGGTTCCTCACTTGTGGGGTGCCGCAAGGGTCAGTCCTCTCGCCCCTCCTGTTTAACATTTATGTGAAGTCGCTGGGTGAGATAATCCGTGGCTTTGGGGTGAAGTGTCAACTGTATGCTGATGACACGCAGTTGTACATTTCAATCCCAGGCCACCCCAACGATGCCCTTGACATGATGTCTCATTGCCTGGAGGCCGTGCAGATCTGGATGGGGAGGAACAGTCTCAGACTCAGCCCCTCCAACATTGAGTGGCTGTGGCTTCCGATGTCCCGATATAGTCAGCTAACACCATCGCTGGCTATTGGGGATGAGATCTTACCCCCTCAGAGAGGGCTCGCAACTTGGGCATCCTCCTGGATTCACAGCTGTCTTTGGATGATCATATGATGGACGTGGCCAGGGGGGCTTTTTATCAGGTTCGGCTGATCTCCCAGTTGCGTCCATTTCTGGATCGGGATGCCATGCGCACAGTCACCCATGCCCTTGTCACTTCCCGTCTGGACTATTGTAATGCTCTCTATATGAGGCTGGTCCAGAATGCAGCCACGTGAGTAATAATGGGGGCGACTTGTCGTTCCCATGTAACACCCAGGGCCGGATTTTCCTATAGGCTAACTAGGCTTCAGCCTAGGGCCTCAAGATCAAGAGGGGCCTACAGAGTGGTGGGATTCTGGGGGCGGGGGGGGCGGGGGAGCCAGCAATTTAACAAAGGGTTCGGTGTTTTTTTTTGTAATTTTATTGGCCCACGGAGCTTCAGCATAGGCTAATTGGCCTCCCGGCTCTCAGCTGATTTGTCTCCGCTGTTTTGCTCAGGGCTCTTCTGCTTCCTTGCAAAGAAACGAAACTGAAACTGCTTTGCTGTTGCTGCAAGGTTGGAAAATTAGGCAGGCAGAATTCTTTTCTTTTTCCTCACCAAAAAAGGTACGTGCAAACAATGGGAAATTTAGGGAAAAAGAGCAGAGTTCAGGATTTTAAAACACAAAAGAAAAAAAGCTTTATTTAACTAGGGAATTGTAATAATTGAGATACTATTAATTGTATATTGTGTTGAAAGCAGAAATGGTTAAGTTGTGGTTTGGAGGAATATATGGGGGAAATTATTTGGTTTATTATTATTGGTAAATATAATTAATTGATTTGTAAGAAATTGGATTGCATGGAAATAATTGGAATATTCATGTTCATATTGATTAATATACAAAAAAGGTAGTTATATAACTAATTGATTTATATTAAAATGTTGAATTTATATTAAACAACTAATATTACATAATTAACCAATGTGAGGATGGATATAAAAATAGATGACAATGGGAAGGGGTATAATATAGAATAGAAGGGGAAAATTGAATGTGATTAAGATTAGAGATGAGGATGAAGGGTAATATTGGTTTTTTACAAAAATAGATGAGGAATAAATATGGCAAAAAGGAAATATAGAAATTGTAAATTTAATTGAAATGACTAAACACTGTTTAAATTTGTGAACCGGCCAAATACTCTGTTCAAAGAAAATACATTGTATGTTTGTATGTGTGTTTCTAATTATTGTTATTTATTCCTATTTGTTCTCTTTTATTCTTTAAAGTTTAACCATTCATTCCTTATCTTAATATCTTTATATTTGTTTGGGGTTGGCTTTCTTCCCTTTCATCTTTTTTATTGTACAGCAATCTTTCTCCTCAAACCTATCACCTCTCTCTTTTCTTTCCTTCTTACTTTCTCTTCCTCCCCCTCTTCTTCTCCTCCCTACTTCCTCTTCCTTTCTCCTTCTCCTCCTCTCTTCCTCCCTCTCTTACCCTCACTCCTACTCTAATTTCCCTTCCCTTCCTTCATCCCTCTCTATTGCTGTATCCTTTTATGCATATGGACTACTCAGAGGGCTGAAAAAGTTATTTCTGACTGGTCCTCGCACTTTTGACCAGTCCTCGAACTTACGACTGTCCTCACATTTTACGTTTTTGCCCTATCTTGTCACCATGGTGAAGAGAAGCAGTTGTGAAATGAGTGACATGGTTGTTAAGAATGCTACAATGGGCATAAATGATGACCAGTCATAAGTGCGAAGACTGGTCAAAAGTGCGAGGACCTGTCAGAAATCACTTTTTTCAGCCCTCTGGGTAGTCCTTTTGTGCATATGGACTACTCAGAGGGCTAAAAAAGTTATTTTTGACTGGTCCTCACACGTTTGACCAGTCCTCGAACTTACGACTGTCCTCACATTTTACGTTTTTGCCCTATCTTGTCACCATGGTGAAGAGAAGCAGTTGTGAAATGAGTGACATGGTTGTTAAGAAAGCTGCACGGGCATAAATGTGAGGATGGTCATAAGTGTGAGGACCGGTCAAAAGTGCGAGGCCCAGTCAGAAATGACTTTTTTCAGCCCTCTGAGTAGTCCCTATGCACATAGCCACGCCCACCCGGTCACATGATGAGCTAGCCATGCCTACACAGTCATGTGACCAGCTAGCCACGCCCACCCAGTCACATGATTGCCAAACCTCACCCCCAACTAAGCCACGCCCACAGAACCTGTTGTTAAAAAAATTAAATCCCACCACTGGTGAAAGGGCCTCATAAGTGGAATAGCCTAGGGCCTCTTTTCATCTAAATCCGGCCCTGGTAACACCCCTCTTGCGTGAGCTGCACTGGCTCCCAGTGTCTTCCGGGTGCATTTCAAGGTGTTCGTTACCACCTTTAAAGCGCTCCATGGCTTAGGACCTGGTTATCTACAGGACCACATTCTGCCACCAATTGCCTCCCACCGACCAGTATGCTCCCACAGAGAGGGCCTCCTCAGGGTGCCGTCGGCCAAACAATGTAGGCTGGCGACCCCCAGGGGGAGAGCCTTCTCTGTGGGGGCCCCGGCCCTATGGAATGAATTGCCCCCAGATATATGAAGGATCCCCGACCTCCGTGCCTTCCGTCGTGCTCTGAAGACCCTATTATTCCAGCAAGCCGGTCTGATGGGATAAAAGATTTTAATTGGGTTTTGATAGGGGTTTTAAATAACAATTTTAGTTGGGTGTTTTAAATTTGGCCAGTGATTGAATTATTTTAATAAGTTCTTAAATTTTTGTCTTGTATACTGTTTTTACCATGGCTGTTCACCGCCCTGAGTCCTTCGGGAGAAGGGCGGTATATAAATACAATAAAGGTAAAGTAAAGTAAAGTAAATAAAGAACAGTTGCTGGAACTGTGTATGTTTGGTATGATGAAAAGAAGGTCGAGGGCTGACATGAAACCAGTGTTCCGATATCTCAGGGGCTGTCACAAAGAAGAGAGAAGCTATTCTCAAGCTATTCTCCGTAGCACCTGAGAGCAGGACAAGAAGCAATGGGTGGAAACTAATCAAGGAAAGAAGCAACTTAGAACTAAGGAGAAATTTCCTGACAGTTAGAAGAATTAATCAGTGGAACAACTTGCCTCCAGAAGTTGTGAATGCTCCAATACTGGAAGTTTTTAAGAAGATGTTGGATAAACATTTGTCTGAAGTGGTGTAGGGTTTCCTGCCTAAGCAGGGGGTTGGACTAGAAGACCTCCAAGGTCCCTTCCAACTCTGTTATTCTATTCTATTCTTCTGCTGGTTGGCATATTATGCTTTGATACTTGGATAATACTAAGCTTGGAAGTTAATGTGTTCGGCTGAATAACAAAGACAAGAGCACATAAGCAGATAGGTGTAGGTCTGATCTGGGAGTGGTGGAAATTCAGCCTTAATGAACCTATCTTCCCTGCTGGTTTAAGAAAAGAAGCCACAATCTACAACAGGATCATTGCAAAGCACGAAGTGATGACTTTACTCTGTCTCTAGCAATCATGTGAATGCAAAGCAAATAACTAAGCATTTTAGGTTGAACACGTGAACCCCCCCCCCTCCTCTTGCTTAGAATGACATTTTCACCCAGGCTTTGCTTGTTAATGTAAAGTGGCTGACCAAAGCAATTGTCATCCTGCCCTCACCCTTATTAAACAGATGTAACTCCTCTGCTTCCTTGTTTAAAAAGGCACAATTTCTCTGTGCCTGTAAGAGAATCCTGGAATGGAATGAGCACTAAAAGATCAACTCATGCTATAAAGCAGAGGCTAGAGAGGATTAAGGTTAAATATGCATTATAAGAGAAGATCAAATCTCACCCAGTTTCTGGTAGATACAGGATTAAACAGAGAGCCTTTAATCATTAATCATTTACTTTATCTTTCAAGAGAAAAGAAATAACGAGTCAGCTTTTATTGAACTGCCTTTCTAGATTTTTAAATTTTAAAACTAGAGACAAACAGAGGAATTGCGTAAAAATTTAAGTTGATGTGATGTTTGTGTTTGGATCTCAATTTCACCTGCCTTCCTACGTATATTTTATACATATATCATAGATGATATTATTGTCCATAAGAATCTTGTCCAGGTGTTGAGTAAGGAGTTCTTTATTATGAATAATCACACCATAAATGTATGCTCTGTTTCCATAAAGTCAAATATTGAACATTATGAAAGTAAAGAAGCAAAATGCCCTCAAATCAAATTTAACTTCTGGTAAACACATATGGGGAGTTTGGTAACAATTTGGAAAAGACTTGACAATGGTTTATTCTGCAATTGTTTTGCAACACCATTTTGGTCTACAACCCTAGAATTTCCTAGTGGTTTTCCATTCAAGTAGTAAGCAGGTTTAATAGTGTTTAGCTTCCCAGTTTAGACAAGGTTGACCAATTGTAGTCATCTGCTGAAGATGAACCTCCTATAACATAAAAGTTCTAATTAGTGTGTGTAAAACAGTGCTGACTTGCATCATTGTATAAATCAACATTTCAGCAAGACTTCAATTTGTAAGCAAAGCTTCATATCAAGTTTATATTGTCAACCTGGTAGTTATGCAGCATAGCTGTCATTTTAAGCATAAGGTAGCTGGAAAGCAACTGATGCAGATGCTATTAATTAGAAGACAAATAACCTTTTCTAATAAGGTTCTGATTATATATAATTGTATCCCTGAAGAGCAAAACAATACCAGCTTTCTGAAGTGCATGCCATAATCTTCAGTCTCTTTTAAGCTTAAAATAGAATGATGGTCTTGAAACATGCACTGACAGAAGATGCCTCCCAAATAACTAATCCTGAGATGGCAATATATTATTTCTAGTATCCAAGGCAATATGATTATGGATGCCACTATTTCGAGGAATGTAAGGATTCTATGACATCATTTCTTGCTTTAAAACAGGGGTGTCAAACTCAAGGTCCATGTGCTGGATCCTACGGGGCCCCCTGGAAAATGTAAGGGGCCGACCTGCATTGCTTTGGCCCAGTCTACCCACATCACTTCAGCCCAGTCTACCAGCTTTGTTTTGGCCCAGTCTACCCAATGCGAAGAGGAAATATTGGGCCAGCATAGCTTCAGCCCGGTCTACCCAATGCAAAGAGGAAACATGCCAGCAGTTTGGGGAATGGCGTCAAGCTGGCCACACCCACCCAGTTGACCATGCCCGCCCAATCGGCCAAACACTCCCAGCCCCTTTGGGGTCAACCACAGCCCTGATGTGGCCCTCAATGAAATTGAGTTTGATACCCCTGCTTTAGAACATCCCAGAAGCATTTGACTGGAAATAAAACTGATAAAGAACGAACCCAAACCAAGGAAAATGGTTATGCCAACATTGAGTAGGTACTTCCCGGTCTTAAGGCTGCAAAAGGAATGGCTTTCAAGTGACTTAAAAAGATAGAAGGAAAAGGCCTAAACTTTGGGAGATGATGATAGACCGATAGATAGACAGATGATAGATGGTGGAAAGATACTTGCTTTCTGTGTATTAAAATAAGCAGGCCTTCTGTGTTCATTTTGCACTAAAGAAATTAATCTACTTGAATGAGATCTGTGAACATTTGGTGAGTACTCTTTTCAAGAATAACGTGTTAGGGCCTAGAGAGTCAAGATTTACAGATACGTCAGGAAGAAACTTACAGAAGGTTGATAACAGAATACTGGACTAGAATGAATTAATAAAATCCAAAAAAGCTCTACAAAGCAAAGTGATACATCTATATTTTGTCAAGATGGATGCACTTCTCTCCCTAAAATTGCTTGTGAGAGATCTGGAGAAGTTGCTTCAAAGAGACTCCACTTTAATTAACTCATTATATCTGTGGCTGGAAAATTACTCTTATGGTTGTCAAGATTCTGTATTTACTCAGACTAGGATTACAGATGCCTTACAGGTATCTCGGTCATTCTTGTCTCCTTGATCTTCCTCACTATGGGGGGGGGCGTTTGATATTACCCTAACTCCATCCAGGGTTTGAGATCTCTCTATAATGAATATGCCAAAAGGAAAAATAAACTTTAAACTTCACTGATCTTCTACTTTCTTTAGCTCCTTTATAAATTTCATCTTATAATTTTAACTGATAGAGCCCTCACATATTTTTATCCACATCAATGCAAAGTCAGTTTTGGAAACAAATCTTCCACAGAACTGAATGAATTTGCAACTGAAAGTTTGATGAAGAAAATAAGTGGACGCTTTCCAGCAACAAATGAGCAAAGCAAGGTCCGACATACAATTTGATCTTTTTTATTTATTTATTTATTTTATTTTTAATTTGATTTATATGCCGCCCTTCTCCGGAGACTCAGGGCGGCTTACAATGCGTTAAGCAATAGCCTTCATACTTTTGTATATTTATACAAAGTCAGTTTATTGCCCCCACAAACTGGGTCCTCATTTTACCTACCTTAGAAAGGATGGAAGGCTGAGTCAACCTTGAGCCTTGGCGAGATTCGAACTTACAGTAATTGCAGACAGCTGGTGTTAATCATAATGCTTTTAGTCTGCTGAGCCACCAGGCCCTTCCCATCTTTTAAGACAGCAAATTGTTGGTTATCTAATTCAATAGGTTGCAATTTTTAACGTCAAAGAAAGAAAGTAAGTCAGATTTTTTAATCAAATATTAAAATAACTTGAAAAAGGCTGGGATATTCATCTTGATGAAGAGAAATACAAATTATTGCTAAGCCTCTGACAGCAGAATATCTCAGGTCAATTCTATTCATGGGAAAAAAAGTAATATCTGTATTACTACTCTAGTCCTATTAGAGTCTTACAAGACTTGGAAAACTCGGAAGGGATAATTTTGTAGATAACTGAGTTTTACATGAAGGCGGGCTGCTGACCTTAATGGAGAAATGATTTTGAGGTTTGCACATCTGGTACATTATTGCTTTATATCGTGTACATTCCTGCAGCTCTTAGCAACCCACTACATATTTGAAAAGTGCATTTTAGCAACAGTTTCTACAAATGAATGTAAATAGGCGTTTCAATAAACATATCCCAATAGTCCTTCAGCATTTCCTAACCACCCACTCCAAGCCAGCTTGAAAATGAACCACCACTTATAGCATGTAGTACAATACGTTACATTACTTCTAATAAACAGCAAAATGAAATAAGTTAAAGGGGAAAAAAGAAAAAGAATTCTAATGCATGAGACGGATTTTCAATACGAGAGGCAAAGTATGTGTGGGGGGTCTTTATTAGATTCCATGGAAATCAACCTGAAATCTGGTTCAGGGTACTAAAATTAGATTTAGAAGCTATTTAATTTAGTTTCAAGAGTGTTTTCCCCTTCTGTTGCTCAGCCACAGGACACAAAGAGATAAAATACCTAGAATGATTATTGCTTTATGGACACCTACATCCTGAGTGAGGATTATATCTAACTATGCATTTCTCAGCAATCCAACTCTAGTGGTCATAGCAATCAACCAATAATGTGGGGGTTTTTTTTCCCCCTCAAGTATTTAAAAAGACTTTGATCCTACTTTTACTTTTATACTTAGAGGCTTCGTTTGATGCTTTAAAAAAAGAAACATAAGTGTTGAAAGTATATGCCTTGGTTATTTCTAGAGGAAGCTGAATAAGTGCTATTGTTATTTAGTGAAATTGTTCAGTATTCAGAGGTGGGCTGCTGGTGGTTCAGACCAGTTCGCCCAAACCGTTTGTTCCAATTCTGCACTGTTCGGAGAACCAGCAAATTGGACCACCAGATGGACCTGCCCCCGCTTGATTTTCAGGCTGTTTTTCGGACCGTTTTTCAAGCCATTTTCAGGCCATTTTCCCAGCCAAAATCATCCCCAAAACAGCCTGAAAACGGCCCAAAAAAGCTGGCTGCGAGAGGAAGAGAAGCTGGGTGAGCCAGACCCAAACGTGTCCCGGGTCCCCTCATCCCAGAAGCAGCAATCTTGCACTCTTCCCCTCTCTGCTAGCCCTCTTCTTCGCATAGGATTGCCCAGCAATGGAGATGGAGAGGGAAGGGGGTGGCATTTCTATGTGCTCCCGTTTCTGTGTGGCACGCTTCCCTCAATGCTAGTGGCCACTGCTGCCCCCTTCTCCCTCTCCATCTCTGCTGCTGGGCAATCCCATGCAAAGAAGGGGGCTAGCAGAGAGGGAAGAGTGTGAGGTTGCTGCTTCTGGGATGAGAGGACCCGGAAAGTATCTCGGTCCAGCTTACCCAGCTTCTCTTTCTCTCACAGCCAGCTTTCTCAGTCTAGCTTGATGCAGTGTCTCTCTCTCTCACACACACACACACACACACACACATATACACAAACAGGTTGGATCTTTCTTTTCTCCCATCCCTCCCCGCCCCCCACTGGAGACCCCTGGATTCCCTCCCCAACCCTGCCTGTCCCGTACAGTTACCACCCACACAAGTGATGTAGAGTTGGCCACGTTCACTCAGTCACATGACCCACTCACCCAGCCAGTCATTAGGGCATACAAATTGAATAAATAAATAAATAAATAAATAAATAAATAAATAAATAAACAAACAAACACAGACTGGTTGCCAAACATGAGAAGCCTACCAGGTTCCCACAAGAGAAGGGGATTCAGCTTTGGATCCGCCATAGAAAAAGCTTCCCAGCTTTTAAATGACAGCCCATCTTAAAACTTGGGAGAAATTCTTAAGGGAGAAATTAAATTACATTGAGCCAGAGGTGTTCAGTAAGAGCTACAATAAAATCATATGCATCATGTCACCATCATACAGATGTGAATTACAATCCTCAATTTATGACTGGTCAAAGTTACGATGAGCTTCTCCAGAGCTACTTACGATTTTTTTTTTTTTATTTGATTTTTATGCTGCCCTTCTCCGGAGACTCAGGGCGGCTTACAATGCGTTAAGCAATAGCCTTATTTTAAAGTTATGATGGCTGCCTTCCCTCATCAGGGTCATTTAGTTGTATTTTATTTATTTATTTATTTATTATTTAAATTTCTATACCACTTAAGAATTTCTCCCAAGTTTTAAGATGGGCTGTCATTTAAAAGCTGGGAAGCTTTTTCTATGGCGGATCCAAAGCTGAATCCCCTTCTCTTGTGGGAATCTGGTAGGCTTCTCATGTTCATGCATTTAGTGGAATATACATATGACAGGGCTGTCAAACTCGCGACTCATGGGCCTGATGTATCATGCACTAGCCATGCCCACACCTGGTTTAGTGAAGGGGGGGAAGTCCCAATACATCACGTGATGCCACCATGATGATGTGAATTTGACACCCCTGATATATTACACTATTTTCCTGAAAGTTTTGGTTATTTCTGATTGCCATGTTTGAGTATTCACTGATGCCACCTATGTGTTACTGGATTCCTGTATTATTTGTGTTATCAAATTTTATCAAAAGATCAACTTGTTCAGGAAAGCAGGATATTGACAATTTTTAATTTTGAATGTTATTTATAGAACCAGACTCGGAAAATGCAGTGAAAGATAAAGATGCAGAAAATAACTTCACACTATTCTTGGTCAGGCTCTTGGTCCATTTTGGTATTCTTTTAATACCTTGGAAGTGTCGAATTCCAAGAATTCAGGGAATTGAAGTACCACCCAATCAGAGAGAAAGGGAAAACTGAACTATCCTAATGGCTATAGCTCAACTAAGCTATTTAATTTCATAACTATATGTTCAATATGAGTTTTATTTTTTTTAAAAATAACATTTTTTGCAAGTACCAATTGTTCTCCACACATTATGGAAATCTGATGAAAATTGAATTGCTAAAATAGAGTAATGCAACAATTTCCCTCTCTTCCTTCCAAACATTGTCAAGCATTTGATTCTTTGGCATTGCACATGACTTCTAATTTATAGGATACCAATATTACTTTTTTAAATAAAACAATTCCATTTAAGAAATCTCCAACATGCAAAGCAGCTTAAAGCCATCAATTAGGGTATGATGGCAATGGAAGTAATTCCCTAAAACTAAGGCTTATGTGGCAAATTACTAGTTGCCATCTGCTAATCCTTGCTGGGGGGAAAAAATCAGAGAATATATAAAATACAAGTATTAATTGCACTCATTAGCTTCTGAGCAAAAAGAGGAATGCTTATTTCCCAAAATGTATGAAATGTATGAAAGTAAGGAAGTAAGATGTTGTCCATTCTTGGGTTCTTTAAATCAAGAGAACATAAAGAAAGGTGTATGTAGCAGTGGTGAAATCCAAAATTTTTTACTACTGGTTCTGTGGGTGTGGCTTGGTGGGCATGGTGGGGCTTAGTGGGCGTGGCTTGTGGGCGTGGCAAGGAAAGGATACTGCAAAATCTCTATTCCCACTCCACTCCAGGAGGAAGGATACTGCAAAATCTCCATTCCCACCATTCCAGGGGGAAGGATATTGCAAAATTGCCATTCCCTCCCCACTCCTGGGGGAAGGATACTGCAAAATCTCCATTCCCTCCCCACTCCAGAGGGAAGGATATTTCAAAATCTCCATTCCCACCACACTCCAGGGGAAGGATACTGCAAAATCTCCATTCCCACCTCACTCCAGGGGGAAGGATATTGCAAAATTGCCATTCCCACCCCACTCCAGGGGGAAATATATTGCAAAGTCTCCATTCCCACCCCACTCCTGGGGGAAGGATACTGCAAAATCTCCATCCCACCCCACTCCAGGGGGAAGGATATTGCAAAATTCCCATTCCCACCCCACTCCAGGGGGAAAGATACTGAAAAATCCCCATTCCCTCCTCACTCCTGGGGAAGGATATTGCAAAAACTCCATTCCCACCTCACTCTGGGGCCAGCCAGAGGTGGTATTTACCGGTTCTCCAAACTACTCAAAAGTTCCGCTACCAGTTCGTCAGAACTTGCTGGATTTGACTCCTGGTACTAAGATGGCTCCCCTAACTACTCTTTAAGAACAGCAAAATCTACTTGTTTAATTCTCCAACACCTCTCTGAGATTGGGTTTTTTTGTTTTTTTTTTGGTTTGTATGTACAGGTGACTTACAACCATTCATTTAGTGACCATTCAAAGTTACAATGGCACTAAAAAGGGGGGCTGATGACTGATGGCACTAAAAAAAAAGGGACTGATGATTACTACCATTACAGCATCCCTGTGGTCACGTGATCAAAATTTGGATGCTAGGCAACTGGCATGTATTAATGACGGATGCAGTGTCTCCAGGTCATGTGATCACCTTTTGCAATCTTCTGATAAGCAAAGGCAATGGGGAAGCCATATTTACTTAAATATGTTACTAACAGGTGCAGTGATTTACTTAACATGGGCAGCAAGAAAGATTGTAAAATAGAACTAACTTGCTTAACAACGTGAGTTTGCTTAGCAATGGAAATTTTGGGCCCAATTATGGCCTTAAGTCAAGCACTACCTATATTCAGCAAATGATTCTGGACAATGAACAACTTTAGAAAAAAAAAATTTTTTAAATTCCCATCAAAACATAAAAATTAGAATACACAGCAATTAAGGAAAATATCAGAATTGATTGCTAACATGGGGCCCTGTGCACTCAGGGGCCCAAGAACAGAATAGGCCCTGATGAAAGTATAAAAATCAGGCCATGTTGTGTGTGTATGAGTATGGAACCCAAGTTCCTAGTTTTATCACATAATATGGAGTCCTTAGTGCTCTCTAACCTTGGTTGTTTTCTTGCAGATGATTCATTACCCAATTAGATAATATCATCATACTAATAGTAAGTATAGTTAGTAATGATGTTACCTAATACTTGGATGGGAGACCATTGAGAAATTCCTAGGTTGTAGACTTGGTGATTAAAATAGTCCCAAAAGAAAGTAACAGTAAAGCTTTTCCATATTGTTGTTAAGAAAACCAGGAATAAAGACTGAGAAGTCTTTGCTTTTATGGGTATAATTAGTTTTTCACTTGATAACCACTATGGAATAACTCTCTGATTTGGTCTTTTTAGCCTGAATCTTGTATAAATTAGGACCACAACTTTATTTGAGTAAAATATTGGTTTCATTCAGGATGTGGCAATGAAGGCACTGCAGGCTGAAAGAATTACATACTTCAGTTTGTAATTGGAAGGTAGGCAGATTACAACATGGGTATAGAATTTCTAAAATTGGGCACTCAAATGTTTATTCTGCTGCACTTAAAATTTAATTCTGGTTAATCTAGAACTGATTGGCAATTAACATTCCAGCTACATACGCCACTTTCTTTAGAGTAGCAGATTGCCAAGCCTAATTTCCCTTCTCAGATGTTTAAATAGCAATCAATGGAACAAAATAAATGCAGGTTGACAACCTCTCCACTAAAAATGATAAATGCTAATAATAAAGGTAAGTTGGTTCAATGACTTAAGCCAGGTATTAATTGGATATGAATACAGAATTGATATAAAAGATAAACTTTACTTCCTTAGCCAATTCCAAGGATTTGTGGGGGGGGGAGAAAACTCAAGATTTCATAAGTATGTTTTGTTCTGTTCTTTTGTCTCCTTATAGAAAAGGGAAGCATTTTGTCAACTTTCATTGCACCCCTGAAGTATTTGAATCCTTCAGCAGCCAACATGGAAAATGAGGAGAATTTAAGTAAGCACTTTAATCTTTTTCATGTGGATCAGACAGGAAGTCTTCTATTTTTCATTTATTAAATTTACACACCACCGATTTTGCTCTAAAAAGAAATTCTGATACAATTCATGTATCTTACATCTTCCTGAAATGAGAAGTAGTAGACTCCATCTTTGAAATTTTAAAAGAGGTGCAAGTAAATCTGTTTTTCTGATGAATCTTTTAATGTTAAGCCAGCCTGTTTAGGGTCATCTACAGTGGCTTGTTAAACATTATCTTTGCCTGTTTGGAACTGAGAAAAAAAATGTATGTAAATGTATGTATGTAGAATGTGAATGTGTGCATGAAAGGCCTGTGGAGATATGCAGATATGTAGCATCTTTTTTTAGAGATATTAGTATTCATAACTGAAAAACATTTCATTTCCTTATATTAAACTACCATCTTTAAGAGTCCTGCAGGTAAGAATAAGAATAAGAATAATTTTATTTCTATACCGCCCTTCTCCTGAAGGACTCAGGGCGGTGTACAGCCTATTAAAAACACAAGACAACATCAGTTAAAATAATTTAAAATTATTAAATGGTAGAAACATAGATTTGCATTTGTTTAACATACTGCCATAAAAACTCATACCTCATCAAAATCAGGCAGAGCAAAAGTTTTTGATGGTCCTGTTGATATAGCAGCTGGGATGAAGCCTATATCCTGATAAAGAACTTAGATATCTCAAGATTGGTTTTGAAGTGAAATTTATAATTTCCATGTATGACAGTAAAAGGGTGGAAGTGAAACCTTTTCTCACTCTGTTCCTTGTATCGGGGATCCCCAAATCCTGGTCCATGGACTGGTACACAAGCGGCAGGCGAGTGTGCAAATCTCCATTTGTGTAAGCAGCAGGTGCACACATGATATCCATGATATCTGTATGACAGTCTATAAGGCCTCCCTTATGGTTGTCTTTATACATCTTTATAACAATTAAGTCCAAGACCTACCAAGTCCAGGATTCCAAGTCACATGGTAGTCAGCACAGTGCTTCTAGATAGCCTGGAAGTATTAACAATACTGGGCTTATATTCCTTCAATTGTGCAAAAGATACACATTATGTAATTTACCTCAATTATGGAGGCATCCAACACAAATTATTCAATTTAATGCATTTGTGATGCAAGTGATGTAATATTTGATCACACCACAACTCAAATAATGATCTGCCCCCTTTTTCCAAATGCCCAAGCTTCAAAATAGCAATAGCAATTAGACTTATACACAGCTCGATTGTGATTTTCAGCCCTCTCTAACCAGTTTACAGAGTCAACATATTGCCCCCCCACTCAACAATCTGAGACCTCATTTTATTGACCTCAGAAGGATGGAAGTCTAAATCAATCTTGAAGTGGTCAGGATTGAATTCTTGGCAGTGGGCAGAGTTTGCCTGCAATACTGCACGCTAACCGCTGTGCCACTAAGGCTCCTTGTTGTACACTTTTCAACCCAATTGGCCTCTAGAGGCAGCATTCCTAGGCATGTAGCTTTGGGTAAAAGAGATAAGACATTTTCATTGTCTTGTCATTATAGCAGTCATGATAATCTATCTAAGGTAAATATCTATTCCTCTTTAAAGCCACCCAAGTGTGTCACATAAGAGTGAAATCCATATTTAACTGTGGTTGGGGTGAAGAACCTATCTTGAATCTTAACCATTTATGTTGACTGAGGTTGAATCTTTATGTCACTTCCATCTTTTCTATTTTTTCTCACTTTATACACAGTTCAAATTTCAATATTTCTGGATCGGGACTCCCTACACACGGTCACTCAAGCACTCGTCACTTCCCGCCTGGACTGCTGCAATGCTCTCTACATGGGGCTCCCCTCGGGGTGCACCCGGAGGCTGCAGTTGGTCCAGAATGCGGCCGCGCAGGGGATTATGGGAGCGACGGGGCGCTCACATATTACACCTCTCCTGCGCGAGCTGCACTGGCTTCCTGTGGTCTTCCGGGTGCGCTTCAAGGTGTTGGTGACCACCTTTAAAGCGCTCCATGGCTTAGGGCCGGGGTATTTGCGAGACCACCTTCTGCCACCAATAGCCTCCCACCAACTGGTTCGCTCGCACAGAGAGGGCCTCCTCAGGGTGCCATCGCCCAGGCAGTGCCGGCTGGCGACCCCCAGGGGGAGAGCCTTCTCTGTGGCAGCACCTGCCCTCTGGAATGACCTGCCCCCTGAGATACACACGATATCAGACCTCCGGACTTTTTGTCGGGCCCTGAAGACACAGTTGTTCCATCTAGCTGGGCTGGCTTGATCCCATCCTCTCAGTTTTTTTTTTTTTTATCGAATTTCGGTTTTAATTGGGTTGTTTTAAATTCGGGCCAAAATTATTTAATTGTTTTTTTAAATGTTTTTAACTTTTATATGCTATGTTTTATCCTGGCTGTACACCGCCCTGAGTCCCGCAGGAGAAGGGCGGTATAGAAATATAATAAATAAATAAATATGTTAATTTAAAAGAATTCCAGATGTAGCCTGCTACAACAAAAGAATGGATTTCCTTAATTGCATCACATTTTCTACATCTCTTCCAACATTACAACGTTCTTTTTGAAGTGCAGCCACCAAAACCATAGATAGTATTCCAAGTGTAGACACACCATTGATTTTTATGAAGGTATTATGATACAATATTGGCAGTTTTGTTTTTTATTCCTTTCCTAATGACCCATGAGAAGGAACAAATCAGCCTTTTAACAGCAGACACTCACTGGATCCATGTTTCCTCATGCTATCTGACACAATTCCAAGATCTTTTTCTTTGTCAGATGGCCACACCACTAACTTTTTGATAAATGCATTCTATGAACACTGTTTAAAGTCTACCCTTATGATCAATTGGATTCCTTTCAATTGATTTCTCATTTTGTCATAGGCATCACAACATTCTATTATGGAAATATTGTGTGCATATCTCTATTCTACTGCTGTACTTTATCAAAGTAAATTGCAGCGATTATCAGGTATCCATAGGGGAGGCAACAACAACAGTGTCATACAACAGACATTTTCCCCTTTTTACATGCATGTGAGGCACTTGGTACTGTTAACACCTCTTTCTAATGAATGCCCCTGCAGATTATTTTAAACATTCTTCCAGTAAGTCATAGATGCATGTGCCTTACACAATTGCATGAAAAAGAATGGGAATATGCATAATCCCTTCTCCCTATTTTGGAAGCTGGAAAGTATGTGTACTTTCTTCCTTTAGTCTGTCGTTTAAGTTTGTTCACTTCTAAAGCTTTTCCCCAAAAATTAGAAATTATTCTTTGGTGTTTAAGAAACTTTATAATGGACTTGGAATATCCTTATGTTGTTTTTGCAACTTTTTTGTTAACATGTAGGTTATCAAATCCCTCTTTCAAATATCTCCATTTCATTTTTGGAATTAGGAAGAAATCTTGCAAAGGGTATGGTTTAGTTTTAAGGTAACTGCTTCTCCATTTTAAAAAAATGAATGAACAAAGATCAAAATGCTAACATAGAAGCAGTTTCTCTATTGCAATTGTTCCCCTCTTTTCTGTGAGTTATTGCGTGGAAACTTGGAGGAGGGTTTGTGTGGAGATTCAGGTTAATGTCAGGGTTCCAAGTAACACCCCCAATGAAAGAAAACTCCGAGGCTTGAGTTTCCTCAAAGTTACACTTTATTAGAGATGTCATATTGGCACATCTGGGAGAACCCGAATCTGAAAGTTTCCAGGTCTTTTCCACCCAAAGGAAAGTTCAAGTCCCTGCCCAATACCCACATGTCCATCACATGGTCCAATCCAAGCACCATCCCAAGTGGAGATGCCTCCCAGTTCCAGCCGTCCAGGTGCAAGGCAAGATGTCCTTGACTCTCTGAGAAAGGAATGTTATTATGACTACATATCATTCTAACTCCAAACAATCCCCCCTCCCAGTTTCCCACACTAGTAAATGTGACAGGCCTGAAGGCCCAATGCAAAAGATGGCTTCCAGGCCTGACAACTTCCTGGAAATTTTCTAATTTAGTTGCACCTGGCACACATACCCATTCAATCCCTACAATCATTTGAAAACAAGTACATATACCACTTAATAACGGTAACAAAAATATAACTCAATGTTTATTTATTAAATATTAGCAAACGTCAAAAAACTACTGACAAAATGGAACAAAGCGTAGGAAAAAAATAGGAAAAAAGATACATTAACAATAGCCTCAATAAACATGTTCCTCTTCATTATTCCAGTTCGTCTGCAATACACACACACACACACACACACACACACACACACACACACACACACACACACACGTCTTCATGTCTGTTTAAGATTTATAGAAGAAAAATGTCAATACAAATATCAATACCCACGCTAGTCTAGACAGAGCAGTTTAATTTTTTTTTAACTCAAGAGATCATTTTACTTCAGCAGAGAGAGTTGAGGTAATAGCATTCTCATTCTCCTAGTCTATTGTTAATTCAACTTTCACATGACCCTTGAACATGATATTAAGAAACAAAATAACTTTTACAGTTATAGAATTTAGAAGTGTGGTTCCATGCATAAAAATGCTTCTAGTGACTATTTGGGTACTTTTGTAAGCACAAAATGCTGTATTGTTGGCTGAGAACCTGAATAATTTGCAGCAGATGTTAGATAGATTGTATGTTGGACTGAAAAGAATAGATCTGAAAAATTACATATCAAAGGGAGAGGTGGTTGTGTTTAGCAGGAAAAATGGTGTGAACAATTGTGATCTGTGATTCAGTTTTATATGTGGATTAGTCTTAAAGCGTGTTTCCACTGTTATAATCTTAGATTTATGGGGGAAGTAGTTTCTTGATAAAATTTTTGGGAATTAGTTTACCATTGCCTATTTCCTAGGACAGGGGTGTCAAACTTGCATCATCATGGTGTGACGTATCACAACTTTTTTCCCCTTCACTAAACTGGGAATGGGCATGGCCAGCATATGACACATCCGGCCCGTGGGTCGCAAGTTTGACACTCCTTACCTAGGACCAAGAGAGGTGATTGTCCCAAAATCATCCAGCTGGCTTCAAGTGTAAGACAGGAATAGAATTCACAGTGTTGAACCTAATTCCTTAATCCTAACCCCAAACTGACTCTATTTAGATAATAAACTTTTAGAATAAAAATGTATTTTGGCATAAAGGTGAAAAAAGGGCTTGGGCTAGGCTTCCTTGAGATCCGTGATTGTATTTATCTGGTTGGTTCTAGCTTTTAGTGACTTGCTTGCATTAGTGATGTCCTTGCCATTCTACTATGGCATTGCTTGCCATGCTATAAAACATTTACCTTGGCATTAGCATGCCATTAGAGATATTATTAAGAGAGCATTTTCATGGTTAGTGATAATCTTAGATTTTTGTTATGGGAAAGATTTCAAATCATAAGACGTTTAGGACAGGGGTGTCAAACTCGCATCAAAGTTGTGTTTGACCTCGGAGGGACGGAGGGGAGGCGTGCCTGGGGGTGGGCATGGGCATGACACAGGACTCATGTTGGAGGCCAAATGCTAAGGCAGGACTTCCCTGAGACCCTCCCTCACTCTCATTATAATCTCCTTCCTTCTTTCCTTCCTTCCCTTTTCTTCTTTTCCTTCCCTCTTCATTCTCCTTTCTTCTTTCTTCCCCTCTTTCCTTATTTTTCCTTCCTTGCTCTCTTCCCATCTTTCCTTCTTTTTCTTTATCTTTTCTCTTTCCCTTTCTCCTTTCCTGTCCTTTCTTGCATGCTCAAATGCAAAAGGGGGAACATTTGTCCTTTTCTTTTGTTTTTAGTTTGTTTTGCTAGCCATCTGCCAGCAAAAATGGAGCTCCATTTTTGCTGGCAGAGGCACTGTGGGCCAGTCACATCTTAACACCCCGCGGGTTGGATCCAGCCTGCGGGCCTTGAGTATGACACCCCTGGTTTAGGGTAAGACATTTCTGTTGACACTGGAATGAAGATAGCATAGATATTGGACTTCTTTGAGGTCTATGGTTCAATTTGTTATGAGGCTTAGGTTAATAGGAAATCACTAGAAGTTGACTAGTGAGTTTAACTAATTCTGGATTTGTCCCATATATTTGTCCCTTTGTCAAGTCATCAGGAGCATTATCAGTTTAAATTGCTACTGCTGATCTGCCATGTATACAGAACCTCCCCGTTATTTGAAAACCTTGATTACAATTCATGCTCCTGTGCACTCAACTCAATAATGCAATCAAGGTCAATTAGTTTTTCCTTGTTGTGGACTTTTTCCCACATGGATGCTGCTCTCTGGAATCACATCCCTCTTTGTGCTACATCTTGAGGACCTTTATGGAGATGGAAAAACCTATCATTATTTGCTTTAATATTAGAAAATGTTCATATTAGTCATTAGGTTGTATCAGGAAATTTCTTACTTTGATTAAAATATTTTATTATGGTATGTTATGATTTATATATATATATCATTTTCATTTAGCTGTACTACACTTCGATGTAGCTCCACATCTAGTTAAACTACCACTACTGTTACTATTAATTTGTTCACCTTTGTAAAATGCTTACTAAAGGTGGAAAAATGAATGAAGAAGTTTTAAGGTGTGCAAATGAAGCTAGAATTGTATGTGGCCTGTTGTAAGGAATGAATGATTGTCAAATAAAGAATCCACTTTGTTATACGGAAATGAGAACTGGGTAAGTTGAATGCAATGGTAATGGAGTACTTTAAAAAGATAGAATCAAGAATGAATCTCTTTTAAATGAATGTGGAGTGAATACAAGAGCTATAGTGCAAAAGAAGTACATAGATGTGAACTGTAATATAGAGAATGAATGGCAATTGAATTATAAAATATATGAAGGATGGGTAATGGAATAAGGGATGGGATAAAGCAAGGAATTTAGGATTGAATAGAATCGATAAGTTTAGAAACAAAGAATGATTCATAAAATTGGAATATGGACATGAATTTGGTTTGCGAGAATAGGATGTTAATGAATGCGTTTGTTATGAACAAATATTATTTAAAAAATTGCTATGAATAAATGTTATGAACAAATGTTAACAAATGTTATGAGTGTAGCTGTATTTCTTTTCCTTTTTTTAATCTCATGTCTTTAATTTCTGGGCTTTCAACCTGCCTATTGATATAAGTGATACTTTCTTCATATAGAAATAGGTCCCGACCTGGAATATATTCTTTGCATATAATTGAAATGAAAATTATTTCCATACATATTTTTTCACCAAATATTCCAGCCACCAGATAGTAAAATAACCTTCAAGAGAATAAAATGATCCCTTCAAATGTAGCATGGAATATCAGACGCCATGTTCTTCTGACTTGTGACCCAATGACCAAAGTAGTACCATTTTAATGGTGCATTACAGACTTCAACAGTACTTCATGATGCAACTGTGTCAGTAATATTGTCCTCCTAATGACAGAAGGGAGAAAAGGCATCAGAGGCAAAAGGAAGAATAAACAAAGAGATCTAAGATGAACCTTCACAAATTTACAAATAAAAAATTTCATTTTCATTCTGTCAAATGAAATTAAGATTTTTGGAAGAAATAATTTCTTCGGTCTAATATAAATCATGGCGGTTTAATAATCTTACCATCACAGCTGTTTCATGTTGGAAACACATTTTACACATTTGAACTAAGCCTAAGAAATGAAGCCATTACCTTAATTAATTGGTTTAAATTAATTGCTTAATGTGATTGCTTCCCTTACATTTGGTTAAAGCTTTCTTTTGAAAGCCTTTCCATTAAAAAATCCTGAGGTTGGAACCTGAGGTTTCGGAAGATTGTAGGTTGCTTTCTTAATATGGTATCATTCATTGCAAGGTTGTTTTTGGAGTCTTCATCCAACTCATGTTTCTATTCCAAAGTTGTCCTGAAAGTATCACACTGATTGAATGAGATAGTCAGGTTCTAAATTATAGAACAAATTGGAATAGGAGGACCCAATTGTTTAAGTTCCCTAAAACAAAATTATTATTTTCTTTATTCTTTTGACAATGCATGAGTACAGTATAGCAAGTCATGCACTTCCATGAAAACCTTTGACTGAAAAATACCAGAAATATTAACAGAGGCAGATACAAGATTATTTTTGCAGGGGGGAAAAAAACATGTGCCTTTATAATAGTACTGTAAGTGTGAAAACAATTCCAGATGGAATTGTTAATCAGTTGATCAGATGGCCAATATAAGTCAACAGAATAAAGACCAAAGACTAGGCTGTGTTAACAGAAGTATAGTTTCTATATAATAGAAACCCATAATTTTATTTTTTTTCCACCTTGATCAGAATCCATTCCAAATACTATGTGCATTTCCAGGCACCACATTTTTTAAAAAGATTTAAAGAACTCAGAACAGTTTCAGCGAAAGTAGGTAACTGTGCTCAGGGAATGGAAAAATAAATCCTACAGGAGACTGAAGAAAGTGGGCATGTTTAGCTTTAAAAAAAGACAACTAAATGAGAAGAAGGCCAAGATTTGCTATCCCCTTATGGAATGATGTATTGAAATTACATGCAGCCAAATTCTAACCGAATGTTAAAAAGAAGAGCAGTATTAGTGGCAATAGTCATCTACAAAGATCAGATTCTCCTGGATGAGTTGAAATAGAAGCTAGGTTACCATCTGTTGGGGAAGCTTTCATATGGATTGTAGAATTGAACTGGATATTCAACTTGATGTTCTCTGAGTTTCAGAGCCAGTTTGGTGAAGTAGTTAAGGTGTTGGCCCAGAAACCTTGAGTCTGTGAATTCTAGGCCTTTCTTAGGCATGAAAGCTTTTTGGTCAGTCACTCTCAACCCACATGCCAGGGTTGTTGTTATGAGAGAAAATAGGAAGCAAGAATATTAAGTATGTTATCTGCCTTAATTTTAAATATAAAAATAGTATAATAATATAATAATAATCCTTTCCAATCATGGTAATTTGTGGAAATAATTAATAGGAATAATTATGAGGTAGTTAGGTTTCCCAGTTTCTGCCAACCTAGCAGTCCGAAAGCACATAAAAAATGCAAGTAGAAAAATAGGGACCACCTTTGGTAGGAAGGTAACAGCGTTCCGTGCGCCTTTGGTGTTTAGTCATGCCGGCCACATGACCACGGAGACGTCTTCAGACAGAGCTGACTCTTCGGCTTTGAAACGGAGATGAGCACTGCCCCTTAGAGTCAGGAACAACTAGCACATATGTGTGAGTGGGAACCTTTACCTTTTATTAGGTTTGAAATTATGACAGTTGCGGAGTTGCCAGCAGTCAAACTGGGGGAAATAGCCAACATTTTAGAAGATGGGCTCAAAATTCAGAAGGATCTTGACAGACTTAAAAACTGGACCTTATCCAACAGTTCAGTGGTGTGAAAAGTAAAGTTTTACATTTAGGCAAGGAAAACCAAACCTAGGAGTCCTAGTGGACAAGCATTTAAATATCAACCAGCAGTTTGCTGCAGCTGCCAAAAAAGCCAATGCAATCCTAGGTTACATCAACTGAGGGATATTATCAAGATCATATGAAGTGTTAGTACCAATTTATATTGCTATGATAAGACTACACTTGGAATGCTGCATCCAGTTTTGATCACCATTATACAGAAAAGATATTGAGACTCTAGAAAGAGTGCAGAGAAGAGCAAGAAAGATGATGAGGGTACTGGAGGCTAAAACATATGAAGAATAATTGCAGAAATTAGGTATGCCTAATCTAACCAAGAGAAGGACTAGGGATGACTTGATAGCAGTTTTCCAATATCTGAGGGGCTGCCACAAAGAAGAAGTAGTTGACCTATTCTCCAAAGCACCTGAAGGCAGGACAAAAAGTAACGGATGGAAATTTATCAAACAGAGATCCAACCTAGAACCCATAACACAAGACACCTCTTTTATGATGGACTCTACCATTTAACATCAGAAATGCAATTTTGCAAATTTAAAAATTGTACTTGTCAACTGATTTTAAAACATTTTAATAATTAAAAAAATAAGAAATACTGCTGAATAATTAATTGGGTTGTAACTTCTCATTCTAAACAGTGATGCAATAGGTCAGGGGTGTCAAACTCGCAGCCCGCGGGCCAGATGCATCACATGTTGACCACACCCATGCCCAGTTTTGCGAAGGGGGAAAAAGTTACAATACGTCATATGATGACACCATGACGACATGAATTTGACACCCCTGCAATAGGTAATGCTCCTTGGTATTAAAATCTAAAATCCTGCAACTAAGACGACTATTACCGTGTTTCCCCCAAAATAAGACATCCCTTGATAATAAGCCCAATCAGGCTTTTGAGCGCATGCACTAAAGGCCCCCCAAAAAATAAGCCCTCCCCAAAACTAAGCCCTCCCCAAAAATATTTAAACGCATGCCCAGCTGGTCCCTGCCATTTCCTTTGGTTAGGGTCAGGGAGGCAGAGCTGGAAATCAGGTAAGACGGCAAGAGGAGCCCCGTCTTGCTCCATGCACCCAAAATAATAAGACCTCCCCGAAAATAAGGCCAAGTGCTTATTTCAGGGTTTAAAAAAATATAAGACAGGGTCTTATTTTCCGGAAAACATGGTACTAACCAGTAAGAGATAGCGACAGTGACAAAGCACAAGTGACTCTGGATCTACAGAGTACCATCAAAGTTTATCCTGCATACCACAACATCCTTTCTGAGTTGACCAAGCAGATAACCAAGTGATTACAACTGCTCATTTTATTATTTTTATTTTATTTTTCTTTTCTGCATCAAAAGAGTGCTAATTAAAGAATATAGCATATGGCCATCTGAAAGAAAGGATAAGCATAAGGCTATTCAATCCTAGACTAAATTATTGATCTAAACCACTGCTTTAAATGATTAGTCCACATACATTGTAGTCATAATATACAGAGCTGCACAGCCAGAGGGACAGATGGAATCTTCTTTATGTTTCCGTTCTATCATACACAGATGGATCAATAGGTAGTCATTGCAGGCAGATAAATCCCATAGATCATGTTTGAAGGAGGTCATAAAATCAAGTTCTCCAAAATGCTGTACAAAGAGCAAAAGAAAACAATTTTTTCCCCAACGAGGTTCCCTAAATTAGGAACTGGCCAAGACTTTTTCCATCAGTTTTCTCCTCCTCCAGACAACCTTGTGTCCTCCTGATATGCCAGAGCTACAGTTCCCACAACTCTGAGTCAATTCTTAAAGAAGTCAAAACTACAATTCAAAGCAGGGCTATTATTGACAGAATACTTTGTCATTGCAACTAATTTGAGAATCAGTAAAGTGTGGCAATAGAATGTTGGGTTTAAACCAGAAACATCCAGGTACAATTTTTAGTCTGGCAAAATTGGCTTGGAATTCTGGGGTGCATAATCGCAGGAGTTTTGGGGAGCACCAAGCTGGGATAAATATATTTTATTAAGGTCACAGGAACTGTCAGGTCTCAAAAGGTGCTATTTACTTTGTATTATCAGAATCGGTCTCTCAATCTGTTCATGAAAGAATGTGGAGGCTTAAAGATGAATTTACTCTGTTCACAAACCATGCAGCCAGCATTATGAAAGTAAGAGAGGGGAATAGAGATTGGAAAAGGCAATATGAATTATAAATACAAATAACCCCTTGTGTTTTCCTATTCAGTGGTGCAGAATCAATACAAATTCTTTTTGAACCTGAATACAGTGTTCAGGGTTACCTATCTCATCATACTTCCAGTATCATTGTCTACAATGATTGGTTCAGTAAAAAACTGTTTAAAACAGGAGGAGAGATGGGTAAATGTTCTACATTTCTACATTATTTTCTGGAAGGATATGACTGGAAACAGTAGGTTGTGTCTGCTTTGAGAGAGTGGGAGGGGAGATCGGTTTTAAGTTAGTATAGAAAGTAATTGTCCATCCCACGGACACATTATGGCTGGAACTTTACTGTATTGTTTGAAATCTCAGCATGTTATATGCATCCTGCTATCATATTAAACCATAGTACTATGGACATAGCATAGGATGTATATAGCAATTGTGTTTTGTTAGCCCAGGTTTAGGGTTAAGCATGTTGTGCAATCCTAATTTACTCATTTTATATGGACATTGAAGAAATGGACATTTCTATATTTAAAAGCTTTGGAAGAAAAGCAGAAGGATAAGGATTAAATTCTGAACCAAGGTAGTATGTGGACAGACATATTTTATCTGGACTTAAATTTCAGATAAAGGTAATCCTTAATTTACAACCATTTGTTTAGCAACTCTTCCAATTTACAACAGCATTGGGAGAAAAAGTCTTATGACTAATTGTTGCACATTGCAGAATCCCCATAGTCACATGATCGCAATTCAGATGCTTGGCAACTGACACATATTTTTGGCAGTTGAGCATCCTGGGGCCACAAGATCACTCTCTGACCTTCTAGGAGGCTTCCAACAGCAAATTCAATAGGAAAAACTGCAATGATTGTTACAAAGGTGGGACAATCAAGAGGCAACTGGACTTTCTGCATGATTTGCTTTACAACTGTGGCAAAAAAAGAAGTTCCTGTCCTAACTGTGGTTGTAAGTCAAGAACTATCTGTACAAATCATATTCTACCTCCATAGAGGGAAGCACTTGCTATACAATTTATGTATTTGCACACTTGCTTGCTTGAAGCTTTTCTAGCTTACCCCAATCTTGAAAGACTTTAGGCAGTGAAGACCAAATCAAAAATTCCTGTAAAGCAGCATAAACTAAACTAATACATTACATTTATAAATGCCCAGCTGTTGTGGTGCCCTAATCAATCTAAAACAGGGGTGTGAAAGGGCCGCATCAGGGTTGTATTTGACCTCAGGGAGCTGGGGTGGGTGTGGCCAGGGTGGGCGTGGCCAACTGGATATCACTCATGTCAGGGCACCTGTATTGGCCGGAGTGCTCTGCCAGTGAAAACAGGCTCTTGAGCTCCATTTTCGTCTCTGACAGCCTCCTGCAACCTTCTGCCAATGAAAATAGAGTTCAGGAGGGCTGCATGCAGCCTTTGTGAGCTCCATTTTCACTGGCAGAGGCACCGCAGGCCAATCCTTTGCTGTTACCAGGACAGCCTCATGGGTCAGAGCTAAGTACCCTCATTGGCCGGATCTAGCCCCCAGGCCTTGAGTTTGACACCCCTGGCCTAAAACAAAGGTTGAATGGAATAGGCCTCTTTCACTTGATTTAGATCGCAAAGAGAATTGGAACTGCACATATCTGTAGAAGACAATCATTTTACATTGTAGGCAATATTACAAAAGATCTACCAACTTTTACCTTGCCTGGAGAGGGATTCTCAGCAGGCCCTTTCCAGATTATTGGCAGATTCTTTTATGGCAAGGCAAGAGTTGATGTGACTTAATGGTGGAGTGTTAAAGGCAACAACTGAGACTGTGAATTGGTCCTAGAAACCTATTGATAATCAGTGTACCAACTTTAAACTGGATGTTATTTTGAACTGGTGGTATTGTTCCATCATTAATCCTATTACCACATGTTGTGTCACCTGCAGTCTCTGGAATATCTGCAAAGACATTGGAGAATACAAGGGCTTGAATGCATCTATCACAGAATGGAATTGACCTCAAGACCCTGCCCCAACCATTGTTGATGGCCCAGAATAATGCCATGGTGGAATGTTTTTGAAAGGCTTAGTAGACTGAATGGCTTTGAAGGGCTTAGTAGGACCAAGAGGAGCACACTCCCTCAGAACTCGGTCCTGATGGTCATTCTCCCAGGCAACTAATGTCATTTCGGTCCCATGAACAGACCTGAATATTGATTGAAAAGAATCTAGATTATCTTGTTTCCTAGATAATCTAGATTCTTCTGAGCAGGTAGCTCCTCATTGCCTTCTCAATTACTTTCTTAAAGAAAGGGAAATTATAAATTATAATTGCAAAAAGATGATCAAATTATCAGAGTGAGTTTCTTTAAAAGAGAGCCCATCTGTATCAGAGCAGGCAACATTATGCCCCCACTCAAACATTAATTATCTCCTGGAATCATTCATTGACATTGACTATAAGAGCATTACTGGATTAAAGCAGATGACTGTATAGTCAGTCCAACATCCTGTTTTATGTGATTGCTAAGCCAGATGCCTGTGGGAAGTACACCAGTAAGATATAGCTATTTTCCCAGGAGATGGTATTCAGATCCATGTTCATGGTGACCTTGATCCTGGTTGTAGTATACAGCCAACTTGTCTTGTACTGATTAATAAGCTTATTTTCTATAAATTAGTTTAATCCCCTTTAAAACAATGTTTATTAGCAGTCAGTATTGCTTCTTGTGGTAGGGTAATAATTTAGCTATGTGTGTAAAAGTTATTTTATGCTATCTATTGTAAGCCTTACAACACTCGTTACAACACTCAATAATCCACCTGCTTAAAGAAAGAAATTCTTCTTATCCATATAACCAGGTTTTGCCAAACTGATTAAAAAAATAATAACTCAATCAAGATTTATACCAATACATTTGAACTTTTGTGTGTACGTTTTGCACTAGTTCCAGTAATGTTAGTGGGCTTTTTTTTTTTTTTTTGCTTTTTTTTTCCAAACAGATATAAGCAGTGCTGAAGTAAAGGAGAACCGTAACATTGGCAATTTAGAAGATCATTCAGTTACTTCTAATGAAAGATCAAGAGTAGCAGCTTCCAGGGTTAAAAGAAAAAGGCCTCTAGAAGAGGGCAACAGTGGACATTTCTGCAAATTTCAGCTCATCTGCAAGAAGATCTCATGGACTGTAACACCAAAGAATGCCCTGGTTCAGCTACATGAACTTAAACCTGGTTTACAATATAAAATGATTTCCCAAACAGGCCCTGTCCATGCCCCAGTATTTGCAGTTGCTGTGGAGGTTAACGGACATACATTTGAAGGCACTGGCCCAACAAAAAAGAAAGCAAAAATGAGAGCTGCTGAACAAGCCCTCAAATCATTTGTGCAGTTTCCCAATGCATCTCAAGCTCACTTTGCCATGGGAAATTGTTTCAACCCATCTACGGACTTTACATCAGACCTAGAAGACTTCCCAGACACTCTGTTCAAGGAGTTCGAACCATCCGCACACAATAAAGAATTCTCAGTCTGCACCCCGGTTAATAACGAATTGCTTTCTAAGGCCTGCCGTCAAGGGAAGTTGCTCTACCACACGTTGGACTTCATGGGCCACCCTAAACAAAACAAGTACAAGATGGCGTCCACCGCCAAGAGTGAAAAGAACCCAGTGGTGTTGCTCAATGAGCTGCGGTCTGGACTGAGGTACGTCTGCCTTTCGGAGACTGTGGAGAAGCAGCATATCAAGAGTTTTGTGATGGCTGTGAGAGTGGATGGGAGAACATTTGAAGGCTCGGGACATAGCAAGAAGCTGGCTAAAGGTCAAGCAGCACAGGCTGCGCTGCAGGCCCTCTTTAACATTCGTCTGCCCAGTCACATTCCCAGCAGGAGCAAATGTAATCATTTGCCACAGGTGAGAGCTCTGAGGTAGCCACCACCGAGCTGAAGGGATTCTGTAAAATTAATGTGATTTCTTGTGTTCTAGCCATAAATTGTGACTTTATCAGAATGCTTGCCCAGAGGGTGCTGTACTTCAGCAGTGTCTCCTTCCTTGCTAAAGCTATAATGCAAAGACGTTGCCATTTTCTTCCTTTTTTGCATAACTAAGAGCCACCAGATGTGTTAATTTATTTTTAAAAAAAGGAAGTTGAGCATAGAGACCTTTGAAGAACCATCAATATTTCAGCTGCAAATTAATATGTAAAGAAAGTAGACCCTATTTTTGTTTTTATTATCGAAAATAATATTATATTTGCTCTTAGGAAAGACATCATAACTAAGATATGATGGGGATATCCTTTTTAATCTACCCCCTATTGAGTTACAGTTAGACAAAGAGGACATCATTCTTTAAAATGTACAACATGTCTATTTCCCAGATTTCACCCCCCGAATTCAGACAAATATTAAAGATGTCTGGAGAATGGTTGTCAATCAATTGACTGAGATAAAGGCAAAGGCTGATGGTGTTTTGCTGGTTATATGTTCATGTGGCATACTTGGGTGCTGAAGCAAGAAAAGAATTCCATTTTTGTGTCCTCTAATTTGAAAGTGTTGCTAGTTTTTAGTTAGTAACTGAAATAACTAAATTGGGATGAGGCTATATTGATTGATTGATTTTGTTACCTGAATTTTCTTTTAGTGTTGTCCTTCTTGATAGCCATTTTGTCTTGGACTCTTCTTCTATTCAAGTGAAATTTCTTCTGTTTTTCCTAAATTTTTGAAAAGGAAGTTGGAAAAAATAGAGAACCCTGTTATAAGCTTTTTCCTTGAGATCTTTATCTGCTTTCAGATTTTTTTTTCCATTTATGTTAGAATTTACCAACTATTCATAAAGTAGAGAAAAGATGTATTCATGTGGTATTTCAGGGTCACAAAATAGGATCTATGATCCATATCTACATGGAAAATCTTCCAAGAGAGGTGTTTTGCTACATATTTATTAGTTTATTCAATGTGTACCCTAACTTTGGTGTTGGAAACTATATTTCAATTTTAACTCTTCTGACAATTTTGATTACGGTTTTTGTAGATTTTTTTTAAAAAATATTTTACTTTGCATGCCAAATCAACTAACCTTAGCTTGCATTTTCTTTCATTTTTGAATACAAGGTACAGTACTCAGCTTGTAGAATTAGATGGGCTATTTTATAATAGAGTCAACTTTGAACATTATTCTGGGTTAAAATGCATTACACAAATTACAGTATTACATAATTGCGTGCTGTGAATGTACCTATTTTAAAATCCATGTTTGACATTTTCTAACCCATTTCTGGCCACAAAATCAAGGCTCATTGAACAAATGTGTGGAACCAAATGGTCAAATTAAATAGTTTATGTGCATCAACAGAACCAGATGCACATAAAGGGAATAAAAACAGTAATAGGTCAAAACTATAATAGATTTTATCTAAAGATAGCAAATATCAAATATGAGCAAATATCAGCTATGAGTCTTCTCCACACACCATTTCAGAAATATATTAAAGGAATTCCCAAATGGATACATTTAAAGAATCAGATTATATGGTGTTTTAACTAAAGAAAAATATTGGCTAGAGCCTGAGACAGGGAAGGAATCCAGCTGATTCACATTGCAGTGCAAACTACTTCAAACCTACTTCTGTAAATTCCTCCCTTTTGAACCAATTCTCAAGCCAAAATTCCATTATCCTTAGGATTCACCATTCTTCAAATTTTGCAAAGCAATCCTCAAAATCAAACCTCCACTTATTAATGAAAATGTACAAAATGGAATTCTTAAATGGAAATAACATATATAAAACAGAAACTTGTATATTAGAAAAAATGAGCGGGAAAAAAGTATGAATTTTCATACAAATTATGTCTTAACATTTCAAACTGGTGTGGAAATGGAAGAAACCAGTGAAGCCTGGAAAAATAAGAAGCTGTCAGAAACCAAAACAGAAAGATTAATCAATCTCTGGATGGACCCAACCTAGCTGGGAAATAGGTTTCATGAAATTGTTCATTTCATAGGATTCAGAAAAAATTACCCTGAATATTGGTGGATAAACCAAAAATGTTAGGTGCCAAAGTGCACCCCAAAATTGGATTTAACTCTCTGTGAAAGCACTAATCTGCAAATATATATGGTAGTCGTTTCTTCAGCTTTTAAAGTGCCTGTATATCCCTTATATATTTGTGGATAAACCCATATACAGATAAACAGACCCTTGAATTTTTAATCCAAATATCATTTTAAAAAAAAACACTACTCATAGATAACATATGAAAATTTTGAGTTTGGTTATCTGTGAGTGAGGCCTGTTTAATGTTTAAAGAGCCTTGGTGGTGCAGCAGACTAAAGTGCTGTTAAGTAACACTAGCTGCCTGCAATTACTGCAAGTTCAAATCTCACCAGGCTCAAGGTTGACTCAGCCTTCCATCCTTTCAAGGTAGGTAAAATGAGGACCCGGATTGTGGGGGCAATAAGCTGACTTTGTATAAAAAAAAGAACACCGCTTAGGGGGGGCCGAAAGCCCTACTAAGCAGGTATATGCAAAAGTATGAAGGCTATTGCTTAATGCATTGTAAGCCGCCCTGAGTCTCCGGAGAAGGGCAGCATATAAATCGAACCAATCAATCAATCAATCAATTAATCAATCAATCAATAATGGTATTTGGGTTAAAAAATGAGTGTCAGCTTATCTGCAAATGGGTTTGTCTGCAAGTATATATGTAATATATGTGCCTTGCTCCAATTACTACAATAACACGTTTGGCTCAAAAAGTAGTGCTGATAGGTGAAGAATGTCTTTTGGACGCTTTCCTAAACATTAGTAAAGAAGTTATTTGCTTAACTCCAGCAACTTTAACTTCCTTCACTAAAGAAGAACTGAAATTCTCTGGAATTTCAGTATCTGTCAGTGAAACACAAGCATCTAGTTGTCTTGCAAAACAGACAGTCATCCCAAGTTATGGAAGGTGACAATGAAAGTCTTGGGGAAACAAATTATTTTTATCTGTAGATTCAGGTGAACTATGGGAAAGAAAGGAGGCTCCAGATAACCAATAGAAAAGCAGTGCTTTCTTAGAACACTTTGAATTATGAAATATTAGAGGAGGAAAGAAATTAAACCTATTGTAGAGCTAGGGTTAACCTGTAATGAAACTTTTACATTATATAGATAGAAAAAATAGGCAGACATAAGAGTTTGGCATGAGTTAATGAAAACTCCAGTCCTAAATATAACCAAAACCTGGAAATAATCTTTCCCTTGCATTTTAGGATTCTTCCAATAATCCAGAAAATTATTTCTATATTGTTTTCAAGAAAACTCTATGAATGTATCCATTAAGTCACAGGAGCTGAATGTGACTCAAAGGACACTTGATTTTTTTTCCAACTGAACAAAGCTCTCCACTATGAGTTTATAACTTCAAGCTATGAGAGAAGATCACACTTTGAAGAGGCTGAGTGTGGGCTACATTACAGTGTCCTACCAAGTGGGGACTTGATGATTATATGTTCGGTGATGAAGCACTTAGAATATAGAACTTAGAACGTAGAATAATAGAAGTTAACATAAAGGGAATATGTTACAAAAAGCAAGTGGCCATTATAAAATTTATAATGAAAAAGAGCAACATTTTTCCATAGACTTTAGAGATATTTTGAGCTCACCCATAAGCATTGCTCAATAAATCTTAACGCTGTTGCTTAATTGAGTCTGCAAACACAAAGACATTTCACCCCGGTAAGCAAGGAAGAGATCTGTTTGAAAGGAATATGAGCATCCTTCAAAATATAAATTGGAATCACTTCCAACAAGGTTTCCTGGCAAACACAGGGAGTAATGAAGAATGCTCATAACCCTAACAGTTACAGAACTTCCCTTCCCTGGAAATATAGGAAAATGTATGCTGATTTCACAGTCTCCCATTATTTAACAGATTGCAGAAGTATGCCCCAGACAAAGGACATTAAAATAAATCTGTCCTATGCACGAAAGGACATCCCTTGAGCACAAACTCCAAATAAAGGTAGGTCAAGTTTTGGTTTTTGGAACTTAAGAATATGCTTCACCTATTAGTACCGCAGGAAAATGCTCATGCCATACTTGTTCCTTGCAGGATCACAGAGTGGCTGAAGAAACACAATAAATATTAGGAGCCGTGTTCTCTACTGGATGGGTGAGTTTCACCAGAATATTCGTATTCTCTTTTCCAACTATTAGAGGTTCAGGCAGAACATTATGAATGAAATATCACCAAGGGGGTGAGGGCCTGGAGAACAGAAAATTATCATCTAACTGGAGAGAAGCCATTGTTCCTCATTTCCCAATCCCTATTAAGCATTTAGTCATAAGAGTTTTCCATTGCAGCTTCCATCAAATTTTCATCACTGTCTCCATGTCTGTCATCTCTCTGTAGGCAACCGGGCAGTCATTTAACACCCACAGAAGCAAAGCTGCTTCCCAGCATCAATGTCATGTTCCCACAAGCAAAGCCTATATCATCAGCCGCAATGATTAGAAAGCCAGCTGTTCCTCTTTGAAGTCATTTTTGCCCTCGCTGGGTTCCTTGGCCATTGAGAAAAGGATAACAGACACTGTTGGTGACAAATGCACCATTACTGTGACTGCAACTACAGTGCTGGAGAAACTTTTTCCTGTCCTACAGCTTTTTTGGAAACAAGAACTGTGCGAGGCAGGTACATGACAACCGCATACCTCTCTGATGTTACTGAAGCCCACAATTGGTAAATATCAATAAAGGTGTAGCTACTTTATTTGTGTCTCCATTGTTGTGATGCTAAGCAGGCAAGGAAATCTCCCTTAGGAATGAAGGACAGATGTCTTCGATTTATTGCCCTACATTATTTCCCTATTCTGAACTCTGCTCAGAATCTATTTATGGCTGCTTATAATATTCTCAATTTTTTTTCAAATTATGTGACATAGTTCTCCTATCAAAAACAGTATAGAACTGCATATGTGAGGAGGATTAACATACACACGATGCATACATTATGAAAACCACTTACAGAAATGAATTTAAAGAGAGAAAGTTACTTGGAAAGGTGTGTATGTTAGGAAAACTGCATACGAACAGTATTTATACAAATGCATACAAATTTTCCTTCATACTTTTTAAAGAAAATTCACAAATGAAGATTGGAAAAAAAGAAGCTAAAATGGGCAAATTCACCCAGATCTAATTTGTTTTCCTAAGAAAAGGAAAAGAGTCCTTATGGATTTTACTATATAGACATTGGTGGCTATAGGGGATGCCACTCATCTCCATTTCAAGGCTGTTAAGGCAGCGCTGTTCCAAGATATTTCTGTGATCATGATGTCGCAGATTGCTGTTACCTTCCCACTGAAATGATATCACCTATTTATCTATTTACATTCGCATGCTTTTGAATTGCTAGGTGGGCAGAAGTTAGGCGAAGACGGGCGCTAACCCCATTGTGTGATGCTCAGGTCTCAAACTTGCCACTGTGGGCTTTGTAGCCGATAAGCCCAGCATCTTAACCACTGAACCATCGCAACTCCCTCTTTCCAAGCCACTTACTGAAATATTTTCATGTTGGAAGACAAACAAGCAAGTATTAGTGAATAGTTCAGTATAATAACACATGATGGCAGATGATACTGTGAAAACATGAATAGAAGCACACAACGGAAAAACCAGAAACAACAAAAGTCCTTAATAGCAATACGAAATCACATACATCCATTTTAGTATTTGCTTCCATAGACTAATCCATTTTTTTGGAAACATAGAAAGATGTACCATCATAACTTGCTGCCTTCCTGGTAGAAACAGGCAACTGTTAACAATGAGATCCGAAGGAGATTAAAGATAGAAATATATACCTCATTATATATTTTTAAACTCAGAAACCCTTGATTAAAATTAGACTTCATCAACTGAACGCTCTAGTTAAAAGAAGAAGAAAACTAAACCTTTTATATAAACTTTTGCTTCTTTAATAAAATGTTTGAAAATATGATGGCAGTACTTCTGATGTTTTTATTATTATTTGGATTTATATCCTGCTTCCTGCCAAAAATGACATTTAAGACAACTAACAATGAGAATAATGAAATGCAAAAAAAAATTAATTTAAAAGCAAATAACTCAAGTTTAAACAGCATCAGCAGGAACAACTTATTAAAACACTTTTCAAAAAATTTAAATTTCCCCAACCATACAGTATATACATATTTTGAAAGCATAACAAGGTATATTCTACTAGCATGATAGTAACTCCCCTTTTACTACTCTCATCCCGTTACTAATTCGAGGAAGAGTTAGGGCGACTGGATGGAGCTGAGCATTTACTGACCGGATGCCTTTCCTGATGCCACGTAGAGTTCACAGCAGATATTTTTTTTCTTTGTGATTGGGGAGAAATATCTGCTGCTACCTAAGATTGAACTCTCAACCTTCCAAATGGGAGGCAATTAGCTTATTTGGAAAGAAATACATCTACTTCATATATGTAACACACCTACAGATATTAGTAAAATTATCTGCAATTATATTGACATTCAACTTAGCACCGTAAATTTCACTTTGAGAAGTTTGGAGACACAGTGATATGCAAAATATCTTAGAACAGGCACTGTGCTTATGACTGAAAATACATAAGAGTGTATTACAAATCTGTCCTTGAAATAAATGGGGAGGAAAAAAATAACCTTGGCTAGATCATAGCTAGTGTCTCCATTAATTTCCTGCTTCTTCATTTGAAAAGTCAAGGGACATTGCTTGATATATGAGCAGGCCCACCGCTGATTTTCATTTTAAAAAACATTCTGCTCATGTGCAGGGCATGTTTCATTTGAGAAAGTGTTCTGTGTGTCTCAGAGTATTTGCTTCTGGCATTTCAAACACTGGGGTTTTTTTTTAAAGGACGGGAGGGGTGTTTCCAGACTATGAAGATGGTGCGTCCCGATAACTATGCCATTTACTAATTTACACCAATTTCTTTGGAGAGTCAGTGGTGGGAGTTGCTCTACCTACTGAATTATTATTATTCTGAGGCATCTTTGCAAGAGGGACTTGTTTGGGAACATTACATTGTGAGCAAAAGAGCAACCCTTTATTAGATGAAAGCTTCTGGTCTCAGTCTAGAGTTATCAGCTCATAAAGATGGCTCTAAAAGCAGCCATTTTCACATCCATCAGATACTATTTCTGTGCAGCTCTGAATGAAAGCAAGGCCCGTATTTCAAAAGGTGAGAATCCTCATTAAAGCTGCCACTTCCTCTCCAAAAATACATCTTCGGTTTGTTTATAAGACCTGATTGTTATTGACTTCGCCCTCGCCAACAGCATCCTGACCTCCAAGGAGAGTGTGACACTCATGTGGAGCACGAGCGTTTGAAACTGGGATGCTGGCATTCCTTCCAAAATTGCATTCTTTATCTATTTGTGGCTAATGTTCACTTCTACATCTAGGAATGTTTAAATTTATTACAATCAGTTTTCATCCCGAGAATGCAGAACAGCAGATTAAGAGGGGCTACTGCTGAGTTTTGACTCCCTCTTGTGGTGAGAATTGCACCTTTTTCAGAAGAAAAAATGAGGATGAATGAAAAACAGGTTGTTTGAGATCATAGAAGCAGGCAGATAGGGAACCATTCCAGTATCTCTTTGGCTTTTTATTGTCTTGTGTATCGATCAGTAAAGGGCCTTTTAATTGCAGACTGTTTCTACAAGCTGGTATAGTTGGTTCTTTGAAGATGCTTTTTTTTATATTCTTGTCAATGATACTGATATCAACCAAAAAGAAGATCAAACTGTAGGTTACATTAAAAGGTTTTTTGAATCTCACCTCTAAAAAGCAGCCATTTGACTCTCCAACGCAAATGGTTATCGCAAGAGAAGGGATTTAGTTCTTTATCCTTCTACTTTCTACACAGTAGGGAATATGGAGATTTTAGGAAGAAAAAAAAACACCTCTTTGAGGAATTTTGGAGGAAGGAACTTCAATGAAAAATGGGGAAAAAATCAACCTACATGATCAACTCAAACACATTTCTGCAGCTATTTTAATAAATTAAAAGAAATATGGAATCGTGATTGATATAAAATACAGTGTCATCACCATTCTAAGCCATTGTCTATCCATTGCAGGAGGAAGGCCTCATGTTTCCAAAAATAAATGTATGTATCCCTCATTAAATAAGCTATGATCTTCAGGATGTTATTAAGCCAGAATGCCCAATTCTGTCATTGAACTGGGTGCAGAATGCGGCCGTGCAGGGGATTATGGGAGCGACTGGGCGCTCCCATGTGACTCCTCTCCTGCACGAGCTGCATTGGCTTCCGGTGGACTTCTGGATGCGCTTCAAGGTGTTGGTGATCACCTTTAAAGCGCTCCATGGCTTAGGGCCAGGGTACTTACAGGACCGCCTTCTGCCACCAATAGCCTCCCACCGGCCAGTTCGCTCCCACAGAGAGGGCCTCCTCAGGGTGCTATCGGCTAGACAATGCTGGCTGGCAACCCCAGGAGGAGAGCCTTCTCTGTGGTGGCACCTACCCTTTGGAACAATCTACCCCCAGAGATACGAGTGATCTCCGACCTCCGGACCTTTCGTCGGGCCCTAAAAACTCATCTCTTTCAGTTAGCCGGTCTCTCTTGATTTTATGGTTGGTTTTAAATTTTGATATGGATTTTAAATTGATAAATTTTAAACTATGGGCCAAATTTAATTATTTTAAATCTATTTTTAATCATACTTATGTATAAATGTTTTTATTTTGGCTGTTCACCGCCCTGAGTCCGAAAGGAGAAGGGCAGTATAGAAATTCGAATAATAAATAAATAAATAATAAACTGCCATCAACATTGGTCATACTTCTTAGGATACTTAGAGGTATAGTTCAATAACATCTGAAAAGCCACAATGCTTTCACTAGAACAGGGGTCTCCAACCTTGTCAACTTTAAGACTTGTGGACTTCAACTCCCAGAATTCTGGGAGTTGAAGTCCACAAGTCTTAAATTTGACAAGATTGGAGACCCCTGCACTAGAATGTCTCTAAATAAATGTGTTGGCTGCCATGTTCTGGGACAGACCATTGCTTGTTTCTATAATGAAAAGTAATCAAGTTAACACCTTGCACCTGCGGACCTTTGATGTTGAAGGGCTGTTAACCAGAGGGTTGAAAACTGAGCTATATGAAAAAAAAAATAGAGTTGACTAGAAGGCTTTTAAGGAAAGTGGTGTGAAGTCAAACTAAAAACCAAACTAGTCACAGATGCTGTTCCCACACCTTGGGGGCCCCTGGCCAATCAGGTGCCTATTGGAAATCTATAGATTGGGACAAGGGATGAGGGTTAGTTGCATTGTCCTGGTCTATATAAATAAATGTTGGTTGCTGTATTCTTTCATATTTTAGGTTTTTTTACTCAAGTATACCTTCCCCTAATAGCAGCTTTTATTTGAAGGCACTAACTTTGTATTTGTCTAGGTGATAGGGTTGTATTAACAATATACATACGGAATCTTTAGTGCTCTCGGATTTTGGTTGTTGTTAGAAGATATTTGATTACTGAATTAGGTAATATTATCAGTGCAAGTAAATCTGGAGTTTGTTCCCTGTTTATATATAATAGCTTGTCCTGTCAATATTGGTGGGAATCGGTTTTTTCCTTGGCAGTTCTTTGTTTAGGATATTGTGTTCTGCTTTATGTTTGCTTGATGTTAAATTCATCAAGGTACATTATAGCTTTTGATGCTTCTGGTAGACTATATCTGTGAATTGATTTCATCAGTTTCCTATTTAGCTTTACCAAATCATACTATGCTCACTAGACACATCCATTTGCTTGGCTATAAACTTAACGACTCTTGTGGTAAATAAAAGGGACAAGGAGTTAATATAATTGCAACAAAAGGGATGCTATTCGAGGGAGCTGAAAAACTCTTGACCTGTTGTTTTTCACCTCTAAACAGCCTACTTCCTCCTGTCTCTTAGCTCTAATATTGTACAAGGCTGGCTGGCTGGAAATAGAAAAAAAAAGAGAGAGAGATGTTGCAGGAAGAATATTTAGCTTTATTCTTCCTCATGCCCATTTGGCTCTTTAAATTCCATCTCTAAAGAAGGATATTGACAGACTTGAACATTGGGCACTGTCTAACAAAATGAAATTTAATGGTGAAAAAAGTAAGGTTCTACATTTAAGCAAGAAAAACAAAATGCACAGGTACAGTATAAGGTACCTTGCTCAATAGTAGTAACTGTGAGAGGGATCTTGGAGTCCTAGTGGACAACCAATTAGATATGAGCCAGCAGCGTGCAGCAGCTGCCAAAAAAGCCAACACAGTTCTGGGCTGCATAAACAGAGGAATAGAATCAAGATCATGTGAAGTGTTAATACCACTATATAATGCCTTGGTAAGGCCACACTTGGAATACTGCATTCAGTTTTGGTCACCATGATGTAAAAAAGATGTTGAGACTCTAGAAAGAGTGCAGAGAAGAGCAACAAAGATGATTAGGGGACTGGAGGCTAAAACCAGTGGTGGGATTCAGCCAGTTCACACCACTTTGGGAGAACCGGTTGTTAACTTACTGAGCAGTTTGGTGAAAAGGTTGTTGGAAGAAATCATTAGGGCAGAGAACCGGTTGTTAAATTATTTGAATCCCACCACTGGCTAAAACATATGAAGAACGGCTGCTGGAATTGGGTATGTCTAGTTTAATGAAAAGAAGGACTAGGGGTGACATGATAGCAGTGTTCTAATATCTCAGGGGTTGCCACAAAGAAGAGAGAGTCAAGCTATTCTCCAAGACACCTGAGAGCAGGACAAGAAGCAATGGATGGAAATCAAGGAGAGAAGCAATTTAGAACTAAGGAGAAATTTCCGGACAGTTAGAACAATTGATCAGTGGAACAACTTGCCTCCAGAAGTTGTGAATGTTCCAACCCTGGAAGTTTTAAAGAAAAGATTGGAAAACCATTTGTCTGAAATGGTACAGGGTTCCCTTCCTGAGCATTGGGTTGGACTAAAAGACCTCCAAGGTCCCTTCCAACTCTGTTATTCTATTCTATTCTATTCTATTCTATTCTATTCTATTCTATTCTATTCTATTCTATTCTCACTGTCTGCATGATACACATGTAAAGTCACTGAACACCAACATGCATGTATTATTTTGAGTTTCACAGCAGTGAAGTAGAATGCATGGATGTTTGTGTCACACCTGACTTACCAGGACTCATAAAGAATAGGAATGCTAACATGTTTAAATATTTAAATGCTTTCTCTTTGGGTGTAAAAATATATTGCAGAGAAATGAACTTGCACACAGAAACAGGTGAAGGCTGAATTTATGGAGACTCAAGAAACTCGGAATATATTCTAACAGACCATCTGCAAGGGGAGGAAGTTCTGTTAATCCCAAATGTTTGTTAAATATGAAAGTATATCATCATGATGATTTCTATAATGATGCCATTATATAAATTATGCGATTTGCCTCATTTGCATAATGAGAACATCATACAAATTATGATAATTGCAACAGATGTCATAAAATTAAGACAAAATTAGCATAAAATGAAGTGCCTTGTCCAGATTTCTTTGAATGGAATGGACATGTTATTTTGAGGAAAGGGGTGTTTATAAAATACAGTCTACTGCATCCAAGGTCCATTAAATCAGATTTCACCATGTGCACTACCACCATGCAGTAATTAGCTGTTGTGCTTACTAATGTATTTTTACTTATTATACATTTGTCCCATAACATATTCTCGAAGTAAGCTATAGACTTAGTATTTATTTATTTAAATAAATTGTGTGGCTCCCTTTCTGAGAAAAAGTGTGTACATGGGTTAAAAACAATTTAATATCCATAAGGCCCAAGGTCACAAATACAATTCCAATTCATAAAAACAACATTAACCTGCAAATCTCACTTAAACAGCCATCCTAAAAGCCTCAAGGACAGCCAGTCCAGTTTTTACCAACAGCTAATAGGGTCAGAATCTGTTCCATAGGACATGCACTGTCACAAAGAAACCACGACTCCTGGATCCAACAAGGTTGGATCCCTGCTAAAATTGATAGAACTGATGGAGTAAACTAAGACATTGGAAGACTCCTGCTGCACCCATGTAGCATGCATCAGTTGGTTTTGACCTCTATGCGCAAAGAACAAAGTCCAGTTTATCCCAAACACTCATGCTATTTTATGCTAGCAAAGTTATCAAATCTGAGGACTACCTTACAAGCCAAATGCATTTACCTGTATGCCACCAACAAGATGTTTTCATAGTTTTCATAGACAATAATCCAGAAATGAACCAGCAATTTAAGACACAGAAAGGTATAGTTTTGATGTAAACTCAGATTTGGATATGTTTCTATCCTCTGCTTTACTTCAAATCTTCTATTTCTTACACTGTATAACATTCCTATTCCAAAACATAATTCTATGATGAATTGTATGACTGTTATGTTATGCCGCATTGTTTTGTGGGCTACTCTGTAGCATGAGCAGGCAAAGAGCAAAGCTTAATCAAGACAAGATTGCAGAAATTCTGCAGCTAAATAATTATTTGCTAATTTTCATCTATTATAATCCATTCCTTCTTACACAGATTTTCCTTCAGTGGATTACAGCTGGATAGAGTATTGTGACATTGTGAAATTCAGAAATATAAAACCATTTGCATTCCAGGTTCCAATCTAAAATAATTCACCTTTTACAGGCTATACCAATCTACCCAAAGCAGCACAATGGTAAATTTATAGAAGCTTTTAAAGTCAAAATCATAATGTTCTCATATTGTTACATAAATAACTAAATCAAAAAAATAATATTGATGGAGAAGAAAACATGAATATTCATAAGTATCTCTAAAAGGAGGTGTCCCCTGTATTTACAAGGTAAATCTTTTGACTCTATATGTTGCTTTAATAGAAATTAAAACAGAATGGTATAGATACTGCCATCAATACCACAGTATGTGGTCAAATACTGTCTGGTGATTAATATGGAATATTCCCCCAGCTTTTTGCAAAATAGAAAATTGTAATAAACCCAAGTGCATTAATTTATGTCTTCACATTTTGCATTACTTATAGCTGTGTATAAGTAAAGACATTTCTAGTCTTTGAAGTTACTGCTTTGAAATATTTTCTAGGGAGAAGAGAAAACTAGAAGTGTGTGTGTGTGTGTGTGTGTGTGTGTGTGTGTGTGTGTGTGTGTGTGTACTTTGTCTACAGCTTTCTTCTGACATTGAGGATAGGGGAAAACACAATAGAAACTTCATCCAATCTCCATGTTTCAGAAAGCAGCAGGAAACAAGATCCAAAATAAATTCTGGCTTCTATAAAGAAGAAAGCAAGGCCCAAAAGCTCATTGTTATTAAAATAAGTCAGAAGGGATCTAAGCCTAAAGATGCTGTCCCTGCCTATCAGAGTGACCTGCATGAATAAAAGGGGTCATTAAGTAAGCATGAAGTAATGACAGGTTCTCAGGATAAATGCCAATGGCACCAGATTGATCTTTAGGAGACAAAGAAAACATTGCCCAGGCAAGCCAAAAAAAGTGGCTTCCCATCAGCCCCTGACAGAAATTGATCTGAGTAAATTAAGTGCTTAGAGTAATTGGGGAGAAAGAGAAGAGAAGGTATTGCTAAGATTGGAGTGTCCCTGCTTGCTCGTTTGTTTGTGAACTTTTCTTTCTTTCTTTCTTTCTTTCTTTCTTTCTTTCTTTCTTTCTTTCTTTCTTTCTTTCTTTCTTTCTTAAATTTAAACAGATAATGCATGAAAGGATAGGTGAGTCAGGACATTTGATGAAAACTAGACATTGGTTTTTTTCACCTCATAGTGCATGAGACATTTTGCACCCCAAGCCATGGAAATGTCCTAAAGACAAAAGGTGGCCTCATAGACTGCTTCCCTGCCTTCTACCGTACCACTGGATCACTAAGAGCCACTCGGATACCAAAGAAACATATGTTCAGCCTGAAAGAAGTAAATTTTTGGCCTTGTGCTAAGTAAGAAAGATCAAATTGCATATGCAACTCCAAGGAAATACAATAGTTCTGCACATTTCCCTTCTCCAAGGCTAAAGTCTATCATTTTGGAACTAGATCCTGGTTAGATGAAGTTTTCCAGACATGGGAAGTCTTGATCTACGGAGGCCTAGATGAGGCAAAGTGGGAGGGGATTACAATTCAACATTATTTAAGCCAGGGGTGTCAAACTTGATTTCATTGAGGGCCACATCAGGGTTATGTTTGACCTAGGGGGCCAGGGTTGGCGTTGACTCAACGTCACTTGTGTTGGGGGCGCTATAGTGTCCCAAGCACTCTGCCAGTGAAAATTTTCTGAGCTCCATTTTCACCTGTGCCAGCCTCCTGCAACGCTCTGCTAGTGAAAACGGACCTCAGGAGGGCCTCATTCAGCCCTCATGTGTTCCGTTTTTGCTGGCAGAGGCACCGCAGGCCAGTCCTTCACTGTTTCCAGGGTGGCCCCGCAGGCCAGATCTAAGCATCTCGTGGGCTGGGTCCAGCCCCCGGGCCCTGTGTTTGACACCCCTCATTTAAGCCCTACATATCTCTCTGTACTAACTTAAGGAGGGAAGCTAAAAATCTAGTTGATGCTGGAGCTCAAGTGTCCACAAAATGAGAAGAGAGACTCATTGGAAAAGATCCTGATGTTAGGAAAGATTGAAGGCCAAAGGAGAAGAGGGCAGCAGAGGATGAGATGGTTAGACAAAGTCATCAACAGAATGAAAATTAATTTGGGAGACATTGGAGGACAGGGGGCCTGGTGTGCTGTGGTCCATGGGGTCACGAAGAGTCAGGCATGACTTAGCAACTCAACAACAATGATAATCTGTTTGTTTCTCCATCTTTAAATTTGCTCTGTCCAACAGGGTTCTGAATGGACTAGAACATCCCAAAATCAGGGCATCCTGATCTAGATTTTAAATTGTTCTATCTATTCTTCCAAAGTTTCAACAAATATAGGCCAGTGATTGCAGTGCTGCACAAATGTAGTTAGCTAATTTTGGATCTATTCTATCTACATATCTCCAGGCCTAGTTCAAAGCAATTCAGGTAAATTATATCTTTTTAATGCAACAGCTGCTTTCGGGACAATTGGTTTGGGTGACCAGACCATTTGTAACTTTCAGATGGATATCTCAGAGCTTCAATGGCTGAAACAAATGATCACCTTGCTTGTACGTTGAATTGAGTTCATTCGTATTTTTACTTACTGCATTAAGGTTTTATCTACGTTCTTCCGGTGGCTAAATTGGTTGCTGTTTTAACAGTTTTCTATCTAGCTTTACACATGTTTATATGAGCAGTGTGCAACTGCAAATGTGGAATCGATAGAAAAAAGACATATAACACCTTTATTACAAAGGTTACTTCAGTTGGAAAATAGCTGCTGATGACTGGATGTAATGACCTGGAACATTCTGAAAGTAATTCCTTGCAGCACACTAAAGATGATAATATAATTGGCCTGACATGGGGAATCCTCAGTGGACTATTGGGAATAAACTTTTTTCTGGAAGAGAATTTTGTGGCTTGCGGAGAGCTAGTAATATATGTACGAAATATTTTCCCAGTGAAGAGCAGTTCATAATTCATAGCAGGTGGAAAGCACACCAAGTTACAAAGGTCATTTTGATTCTATTACCCAGGAGAAATAGTCAATGCTTGGTAGATCACTCACAAGGTCTGTCGTGAGACTAAGGAAATCTGGTAGTATGTGAGTCCCATTGATTTCAGGAGGATTCAGTTCCAAATATTTTTAAAATATAAGGTTTGCTGTAGGTAACGGCATCTTTCTCAAGTCATCCTTGATTCATTGGCGTTTTGTAGACACATTGATGTTTTGCAGACAGATAAGGTAAGCCGCCCTGAGTCTTCGAAGAGGGGCGGCATACAAATTGAATTAATAAATAATAAACATGACATTGTTGATTCCGGATGTTTTCTAGCTCTGAGATATCCTGGTGCTTCCCCAACTAAGAATTAATGGCAAACAGAAAACTCTAGACTCTAGAAAGACTCTAGAAAGAGTGCAGAGAAGAGCAACAAAGATGATTAGGGGACTTGGAGGCTAAAATGTATGAAGAACAGTTGCAGGGATTCGTTAAGTCTAGTTTAATGAAAATAAGGGGTGACATGATAGAAGCATTCCAATATTTGAGGGGCTTCCACAAAGAAGGGGGTCAATCTATTCTCCAAGGCACCTGAAGGCAGGACAGGAAGCAATGGATGAAAACTAATCAAGGAGAGAACCAACCAATAAGTAAGGAGGATTTTCCTGACAGAATAATTAATTGACTTGCCTCCAGAAGTTGTAAATGCTCCAACACTTGAGGTTTTTAAGAAGAGATTGGACAACCATTTGTCTGAAATGGAATAACATTTCTTGCCTGAGCAGGATTGACTAGAAGATTCCTTCCAAATTTGTTATTCTATCATTTTGTTCAGTAATAGGAAGATGTGATCCTGCTTAGTTTTTTTGAAATAGCTATATTTTAATAGGTGTTACTAACCTGTTTGTTCTAGGAACAAATCCTATGCTTGACCTGGTCCATATATGAATGGATTTCGAGATCTACCTGGCAGTGGTAATGACAGCAATATTTCCAGGATGTTGGGAAGCTGCCATTTTATTTTCTCTCAATTCAGTGGAGTACCACATATGCTGTTACCCAGGAGCCCTATAGGAAATTAAATAGGATTGAAAACCAAGCTGCTCAAAATGGAGAGTCCAGAATCCAGAATATGCCAATGTTCTTGAGCCTTGAATTGCCATACAATATTACTGGTCTTCTTGCAATAAATTGACCCCATTTATAAAATTGCAATGGGCATTTCTCTTTATTCATTCCAGTTAAAATTTTTGATAAGAATGAAACCCTTGGCGTCAACTGGCCATATTGGGAAGTCCTTTGTCTCCAAGGAATTCTCGTTTATGCTTTTATTGTCTCTGCTCCCATATAATGAACGCTATGTTTGTCAGTAATGTAGCATCATCTAAACAGAGATTGAAAACTAATACTTTCGTCTACAAACCCAAAATAGTGTTCAGTGTATTGCAAAGTATGAAGGCATTTTTGTGGATGGTCTGCATTCCCTTGTGGGAGTCTGAAAAACATACATACAGTTTTCTTCTTGCAAAGTATTTCCTCCCAGTAGGAATAAGGCAAAAAGAGATGCAGAAATAGCTACCCTTTCTTGAGGTGGAGGATAGAAAATATACTCCAGCAGATGTTTCAGATAGTTTCAGAATGAGCATGAAGGTCTCTGGCAGCAAAGGATCCATAGTCAGCACTTGGCACCTTTGGATAACTCATGCCAATCATATCCTGGCTAGCCTAACAATGCCTAACCTGGGTCTCTTCTTATAATTAAATGATGCTTCCAGCACTTCTATGCTCATTTCCATAGGGCCTTTAAAAGGGAATGCATTAGATACATGTTGATAGAGTGACTAGACCCTATTATCTGGCACTAATCAGAATATTGCTAATTGTCCTCATCAGTACTTAGTGATAAGAAAAACATTGTCCAGTAAAAGAGCACCCCTTAAAATTGGAACCTTCATTAGTGTGCAGTACAAGTATTCCTTGACTTTCAATCACAATTAAGCCCAAAATTTTTATACCTAAGCAAGATGGTTGTTAATTGTTTTTAACATTTTAATATTGAATTTTATGTGTTTTATTGCTGTGAGCCTCCCTGAGTCCTTTTTGCAGAGAGGGTGGCATATAAGTTTGATACATTAAAAAAAAGTTTGATAAATAAGTGATTTTTGTCCCATTTTACGAACTTTCTTGCTATAGATGTTAAGTTAGTAACCCATGGCTTCCCCATTGACTTTGCTGGTCAAAAGGTCACAAAAGGGGATCCCATGACCCCAGGACACTACAAAACCGTCATAAATATGATTTAATTGCCAAGCATCTGAATTTTGATCACATGACCATGGGGTATGTTGCAATTACTACCAAGAGCCTTGGTAGTACAGTGGTCTAAGGCACCCTGTTATTAAGCTGGTTATTAAGACCAGCTGCCTGCAATTACTGCAGGTTCGAATCTTGCCAAGGCTCAAGGTTGACTCAGCCTTCCATCTTTTCTAAGGTAGGTAAATTGAGGACCCAGTTGTGGGGGCAATAAGCTGACTTTGTATATATATACAAAAGGATGAAGGCTATTGCTGAGCACATTGTAAGCCACCCTGAGTCTCCGGAGAAGGGCGGCATATAAATCAATTTTTTTAAAAAATGGTTCTAAGTGTAAAAAACAGCTATAAGTTATTTTTTTCAGTGCCATTGTAACTTCTAATGGTCACTAAGTGAAGTGCTGTAAGTCAAGGATTACCTGTAGAGAACCCAGAAAGATTAATGGAGACAATAAATATAATAAAGAATCTGGATGGTTTAAAATCAGGATAGTTTAACAGCCAGAGGATTAACCTGGTTTAAATCATCCTGGAGTTCAACTGACACACTTTTATAAATTGTAATTTCACAACTCAGTCTTCTTGTAAAATAGTTAAGTAAGTGAACAGAGAAAGGCTTTCTGGGATGTCCATTTGAGGGAAGGCAAACTCTGCTATAGTGAGCAAAAGCTTTCTTGCTTTTATGGGTTTCTAGTGTGTTAGGCTGCATCTTTTTTCCTCTTGTTGATTGGTAAACTTTTGTTTATTTGACTCCCAGGCTTTTTGCTGATATTTTTTCTCATCTACCCTTTTTGTCCACTTCTTTTTATATATGCTTTTCATAGCCCTAGTTCCATGTTCCACTGCAATAGAACTGCATTGCAGCTTTTCAGTGGCAAGTCAAGAAAAGTGAGAAAAATACAGGCCGGGGTAGGGGGGGGAAAAAAGTGAGAATCAAAATGTAAATAATAAATAAAAGAAAGACACAATAGCTTATTGTATGTTTCCCCAATCTTAGTGAAGATTACCTAGCTAGGTGGCTCAGTGGCTAAGACGCTGAGCTTGTCGATCAGAAAGGTCGGCAGTTCGAATCCCTAGTATAGGTCTCCTGCATGAGCAGAGGGTTGGACTAGATGACCTCCAAAGTACCTTCCAACTCTGTTACTGTTACCCTTCAAAGAAAAAGCACAGGCATGATATAAGCAAAGACTTGCAAAGTGGAGGGTGGTAGGAAGTGAGAAGGGATGGTCTCGTATTAGCTTGAGATGTCAGATATTTAAATTGAGAGCTCTGTCTGCCAACCACTTGTAATTTCCACCTATTTTAATAATCCCCGTTTCTCTTCCAAAATAGCAGCAAGTCGCACTGTAATCTTGACAGGAAACTATGAACACAGTGACATAAATTATCAGCGTTCAAAGTGCTCTGTTCTGTGTAGGGACTGCCAAAACATATTCTGATACTTCTCTGAACTGTATATCACTTCAGATAGAGTTTATTGTGCTATTTTGAGTGGGAGAATGGAGCATTTGATCATATTTTTTTCCCCAGCCAATCCTCCAGGGTCTGATTTCTTTTCTCCCTTTAAAGAATTGTTTTTATCATCTATCTTTTACTTCACCAGCGCAGCATTATCTCCTCTTGTTAGGAGAGAAAATGAATGTGTGTACAGTGTATAAGGAACTGACAATGTACAGTGTGTAAGGGATTGACAGCAAATCCTTGGTTAGATGCTCCCTTCAGAATATCAAGGATATCCTGGGTGGAATAGCGACTAAATAACTCATTGGAAGAAACACCATTTTCTTCAGTCAGCTATGAAATTTGAAGCATTACCAGGAAAGCTATGTGGGGCTCATGTTCGCCTCGATTATAATTTTTCCCTGGCAATCGATAAAACCCATGTGTGTGTGTGTGTGTGTGTGTGTGTGTGTGTGTGTGTTGGACAAAGAGGCTGCTGTGAAATGGGAAGAAGGCCAGGAGTTGACAGTGGATGTGATCCAGTGGGGATAGTCTCTGGACAAGAGCACAAGAGTTACTGGGCCTTCTCCAGCCTAATTTGTCATACAAGCAAAAAAGATTTGGCTCGGTGAGAGGCAACAGAGGCCACTGCCCTGAAGAGTTACCAGCCTTTGTTGAGAGCCAACTGAACATTAGAAGTGATGGCATTCCTGTGCATTTCACAGCTTCAGTAAAATTGACTCTTAGTTCAATTGCCAACTGTTCTCTCTTCACAAATAGGTTCTTTATGGGGGGAAAAAAAGCACTCCAAGCCAGTTCTTATGTTCATTTCCCCATTAGATATGATTTATTGGGACATAAAAAGCTGTTGTCAAGCACAGGAAATCAGGAGTCAAGGTGGTTCAAATGAATATAACTTTATTAAAAACTAACACTCTGTACAAAAATCTGAACTACTAACAGTCAAAGCAAATTGGTGGGAGATAAGAGTCTATGGAATTCAGAGACGGCTGGACTTGAGTGGGCATGATGGGATGCTAAACTGATGACGCATTTGACCCCTCCCTCCAGCTCAGCCTGTTTTTCTCCTACCACTGTGTTTCATCAGACATAGTTCTGGTGGAGGTGACTGACAGGGTAAGAAAACATCATACCCATTCATCTCTTAGTTCTAGCTTTACATATACTTTTGACTTGTAAAATGGGGAATATTCACTTAACCATGTTATTATCAATGTCAGTGATTCATTTAACAACTCTGTCAAGAAACATCGTAAAATGGAGCCCAAAAAAACTGAGCTCAGTTGTGATTGTAAGTTGAAGTCTACCTGTAGTATAGTTTTTATAACCTTACTCTGTGCAGTTTTAATGTTTTTATATTTTAATCATTTTTCTACTGGTTTTATAATTTGTAAGCCACCCAGAGTCACCTGATAGGGCAGATAGTTGGCCTAAAATTTATACTACTACTACTACTACTACTACTACTACTACTACTAATAATAATAATAATAATAATAATAATAATAATAATAATAATAATAATAATAATAATAATAATAAATGTGATGCTAGTGAATTTCAGTACAAAATTCAAACATTTCGACTATGTGACACACACGGAATCATATGCAGTAATAGATAGCTTATTTTCAGCTTTAAAAAGTTGATTAGTCTGGCGGGTGTTTAGTAAAACTGACTTTGCACTCTTGCATATGACCACTTAGTCAAGAGTCATTGAATAAACACTTTGGAAGGTACCATTGAGGTTACCGAGCCCAATCCTCTGTTCAGTGCAAGAACTGAAATTAAAGCGTCCTTGACAGATGATTTTCTAATCTTCCCTTAAATCCATCTACTGAAGTCTCTAGTGTCATTCAGCTGGAATCTGCGTTTCTCTTCTAAACCTATTATTCTCAGTCCTGTATTCCAGGATGATAGAAAATACTTGTCATCTGCCAGTTAACAGAAAGCCATTCACTTGCCAGAGGTGGAATTATTTAAATACCCAAGAATTTCTCAGCTTCCAGGCTACCAAGAACTGCACAAAGATCATGAATTAGTAGGAAGCGTGGGAATAAAAAATTTTGGCCACTGGGGTATATGAAAACACCACTTTGTAATGGCTATAGGTGATAATTTCACTCATATGGCTGTATTTGTCTATGTGGGTCTATGAAACCCCTACCAAATCTAGCCATTGAAAGTAATATCAACATGCAAAATCAGGAGACCTGAAATTTATTGCTTTGTACTGACTGATGTGTGTGACTATATGGGACATCTTTCAAATACTGGAAGAGTGCTATTATATACACCCCGAGTCCTTTTTTCCAAGGCTAAATCTTCTCAATTCATTTAATCTCTCTTTATGAGATTTCATTATTGGATCATCCTCTTGGTCTTTCTGTAAATCTATTCCAGTTTGGTTCAATCCTTCATAAAGTTCTGCTGTCCAGAATTGGGCATGCGTTCTATCCAAAGCAAAGTCAATTATTATTTATCTTTATTTGACAATGAAATTCTGTGGCTATAGCTCAAAACTGCAATTTTCTCTTTTGCATCCATATTGCACTGTTGGGGTCATATCTGCTTGCAATCAACTGCTTATTCCAAGATTTATTTGACAACTCCTCTTATTAAGTAGACACTATGTTGTGTATTCGGCAAAATGGCCAAATGTTGTGATGTGACATCATGATGCAAATTCTAATCTTTGTTACTTGCATCTTGACATCCAGAGACAAATGTGTAAATCACAGAGTGTTCATGGTGACATCCGGATACATATTATTATCACAGGAGATGCCTATGCCAGAGATGGCTAACTTTTTTGCCATCACGTGCCAAAAGCAGGGGGGAGCAGGGGGGTCGAGCACGCACATGCCTACACCCATAATTCAATGTGCCCCAGCCCCTGTGCATGCACGCACGACCCCCCTGTGCGACCCCGCTTTTGGCACACGATGGCACGGTGGAGCCAGTAGGCCCATTTTTTGCCCTCCCCAGGCTCCAAGGCTTTCTAGGAGCCTGGGGAAGATGAAAACAGCCTTCCCCACTCCCCTGGAGGTCCTCTGGAGGCCAGAAACGGCCCGTTTCCTGACTTCTAGTGGGCCTGAAAGGCCCAGAAGTCAGCTGGCCAGCACACGCATGCAGGCTGGAGCTGAGCTAGGGCAATGCTTGCATGCCCACATATATGGCTCCGCGTGCCACCTGTGGCACACGTGCCATAAGTTCGTCATCACGGGCCTATGCCATATGCTAAATTGATATTTGTATTGTTAAATGGTCATTATTTTTTGACATTTCTCTAATTTTCAATTCAATTTTGAATTTTATATCTGTCTTTTAAGGTTGTCAGTAAACCCACAAATTTTCACATGGTCTAAATTTTGATAACCAGTCCTTCCACTGGAATATTAATAAAAACATTGAAGAGTAGAGGGGCCAGGGTTGAACCTAATGGAATCACAACTCTACAGTTTGATAAAGAGCCATTGAAGAGCTCTCACTAATACAATTTCTGAGAAAACTACGTATAATGACATCTGCCCCAACTGTACGTAGTTTGCTCAGCAAATGCTTTTTTTAAAATCATGGAACTTTGTCCAGTGCTTTTCTGAAATGAAAATTTCTTTTGGTATGAAGATACAGGTAGTCCTCAACCACAATTGAGGACGATTTTATGATTTTTCTTGCCACAGTTTTAAGTAAATCACAGTAGTTGTTAAATTAGTCAAACTGTTGTTAAGTGCATCTGGCTTCCCCGTTGACTTTGCTTGTCAGAAGGTTGCAAAAGAGGATCATGTGACCCTGGGACACTGCAACCATAAAGATGTGTCAATTGCCAAGCGTCTGAATTTTGATCACATGATCGTGGGAATGCTACAATGGTTGTAAGTATGGAAACTGGTCATTGCCATTGTAGCTTTGAATGGTCACTAAACGAACTGTTGTAAGTCAAGAACTACCTGTATAGTATTACTCAATCAGGAAATGGAATGAGATTAGTCTGTCAAAAAAATAATTCTTGACAAATTCATCTGACTTCTGGTAATTTCTTAATTGTTTTCGAGATGCTTATAGAATTATGTCTCTCTTCTGGTCTAGAACCTTCTGAGGTAATTTTTCCAATGTAAATTGAGCAGTCCACAGATCCCTAGATGCTAATGTTGCCCCTATTTGAAAATGGGGACAATATTTGCTCCCTGTTTTCAATATTTCATCTGTTTGTCATGATTTCTCAAAGTTAATATATAAATGTTCAACCAAGCCATGAACTGTGTCCTTTTTGTATTTATTAATATGCAAGCCTTTTTATACCACTTCAATCATAGTGAATCTAAACTAGATTATAAAAATAGTAAACTAAAAATAACCATACAAAACTGCATTTCATCTGACCCTAGAGATTTAAAGTCATTCCAAGTTAGTCAGATTTTTCCTGTTTCTGTAAGTGTCAAGCTTCAACCCTACTCCTTTCATATTATGAAGCTGCTTTTTTTCCACCTCATCTTTTTTTAATCATTGAAATGGTATTACAGAGGGAAAAAAATTGACAGCAGCTTACAAAGCAAGTATACTTCTCTCATATGCTCAGCACCACCAAGCTGTAAAAATATTTATGGTGGAAGATTTTCATTTTTCAAGAGGAAAATTAAAACTCTAAAATGAAGTTCATATATACTGTAAAATCCTTGGCATTAATTCCTCTTGAATATTTCTGTGTACTCAGAACCCTAACATAAAAGTTTTAATTTCTATGCAAACTAGATAGGATGATTGAGTTATAATTAAAATGGTAATTATACCCTTAATGCTCCATATTTGACTTTTCAAGAGAAAAAAAAATGTTATGCTGCAAGAAAAGCTATTTAAAGATCTGAGGGGGGGAAAAAAGTTAAAAATGAGTCAAGCCATCCTAGGCATGACTTTTTTAAAAGTAAACCAGATAAAATATAATGAACTTTATTTCAGTATAAGAAAATTTGAGATTGTCTAAAACGTATTGTTTATTCATTCGCACCATCTTGGTAGAAATTATTTCTTCATTCGTTTTTGCCAGTCGTTGACTACAAGATCAATGTGCTGATTTTTTACAAACTTGTTGTCAACTGCTTTTTGTTACCTGTGCTCCTAGGCAATTAAGGCAGAGAAATATAGAGGGGGCATTCTGAGAAGTGATGAAAACATAATGGTCGATTTTGCTATGTGGCAGCTATTAAAGTCAGGCCCTGAAATAAAGGTGAGGACCAGGCATTTAACAGATTTCTACTACTCCTGTGTTTTGATCAAAACATACTCTAGAAATGTTGTGCAGAGAAGCAAAGCTATGTTTTTAATGGTATAAGGCTGAAAAAATGCCAACTGACAAATATCATTCATCTGAGAGAAAAACCCAATGGAACCAGAGGTTGGATTCTCTTACCTTCCCTACAGTTCGCAAATGTTAGCATGTTCATGTGTGCATGCTCACTTCGCTTGTGCGTGCCACCTCTGCACATGTACCCAGCCTCCCACTCAGTGGTGGGTTCCTCCCGGTTCAGTCCGGTTCGGCTGAGCCAGTAGCGGTGACGATATGACATCACCGAACCGGTTCTCCCCCCCACCCACCCACCCACGTTATTTTTACCTTTTATTTGGTCCCACCCCCAATCTATTGCTGCCTCCTGAGTACCAGCTGATGACTAGAGGGAAAAAAACTGTTTAAACTCTTGCCGCAGGGCTTCAAAGGGCCGTCCTACAGCTGATCAGTGTTAAAAGCAAACAAATGAGTTGGGTTGTAAGTGCGAGGACTGGTCGTAAGTGCGAGGACCTTCCAGAAATGACTCTGACCAGTTAGCCATGCCCACTTAGTCACATGACCTCTAAGCCACACCCACAAAATAAGCCACACCCACAGAACCGGTAGTAAAAAAAATTAGAAACCACCCCTGTTCCCACTCATGCGCAATGCTCGCTCATTACATCCGGACGGTGGACGGAGCCTCCCACAGTCTCCCAAACCGGACAGAACCAGCTGAATCCCACCTCTGAAATGGAACCACATAACATTTATTGGGAAGTAAATGTATATAATGCAATATTAATAAAGGAGGGAAAGAGGAAGAGGCTTTTAAACGGATCTAACTATACATTGGCCTTTCTATTTGTTACTGACTGTGAGAAAAAATAATTGCAGCTTATTTCTCCTTTGCCTGCTTTTTTACTTTAGGTATGCGCTATTTGTACCTCCATAAACCCTTCATTTGAGCGCCTGTGAAACTTGTTATTAAGTTACACCTTTGAACATAGAAAGAGGGAAATTATTACCATAAATACTGGAGGAATATTCATTTTTACTTTACTTAATATGTTTTAGGTAGACGTGCCTACCGTGACTAGGAATGACTTTTTCTCAAACTGAGGAAATCTTTCCCTTTGAAAGTATATTTACTTTTAAAATAACATTAAAATAAATGCTTTTTCTATCCTGCCTCTGCCCACATTGGGAGACCCCATGTCAGGCCTGTGCCAGCTTGGACATTAAGGGAAGAAAGACCCTCAACTGCTATTTGCAGCAAAAGGTATACTTTTACTAAAGCCAAATGGTTACAGTGTAGGAAAGCCAGATATGAAGATTCTAGCCAGGGCCGGATTTTCCTATAGGCTAACTAGGCTTCAGCTTAGGGCCTTAAGATCAAGAGGGGCCTACACAGTGGTGGGATTCTGGGGGTTCTAGAGGGTTCGGCCGAACCCTTTGTTAAATTGCTGGCTCACCCGCCCCTCGCCTCCCACCCACGTGGCGCCAGCCTACCATAGCCAGGGGTGGGCAATTGTGGCTCTTTTACAACCTGTGGCCTTCAACTCCCAGAATTCCTGAGACAGCCAAGCTGAGAGCCACAATTGCCCACCCCTTCCCTAGCCTGAGTTCCGCTGCCTGGGATCCACGTGGGCTGCCACGTGGTTCCCCACCAGCTCCGGACGCAAGAGAGCAGGATGGAGAAAGCAGCTTCCACGCCTTCACTCACCCTCACTCTCTGCTCTGTTGGATCGCCGGCCGTTCGCTTACCCCGCCCACTCCCCATCTATTGCTGCCTCCGATGGCTAGAGGAAAAAAAAACTTCAAATTCTTGCCACGGGGCTTCAAAGGGCCGCCCTAGAGCCAGTGGTGCAGCCGAACCCTTTGTTAAATTGCTGGCTTGCCCCGCCCCTCCGCACCACTATTTATTGCCAATAAATAGTGGTGGGCAAGGGGTGGGGGAGCCAGCAATTTAACAAAGGGTTCGGTGTTTTTTTTGTAATTTTATTGGCCCACGGAGCTTCAGCAGAGGCTAATTAGCCCTTGCTTAGATCGGCTCCTGACCCCCAGCTGATTTGCTCTCAGCTGTTTTGCTCAGTGCTCTTTTGCTTGCTTGGAAAGAGTGCTGATTTTTTTTCCCCTAGCTATGCGGAGAAACGAAACTGAAACTGCTTTGCTGTTGCTGCAAGGTTGGAAAATTAGGCAGGCAGAATTCTTTTCTTTTTCCTCACCAAAAAAGGTAAGTGCAAACAATGGGAAATTTAGGGAAAAAGAGGAGAGTTCAGGATTTTAAAACACAAAAGAAAAAAAGCTCTATTTAACTAGGGAATTGTAATAATTGAGATACTATTAATTGTATATTTCTGAAAGCAGAAATGGTTAAGTTGTGGTTTTGGAGGAATATATGGGGGAAATTATTTGGTTTATTATTATTGGTAAATATAATTAATGGATTTGTAAGAAATTGGATTGCATGGAAATAATAGGAATATTCATGTTCATATTGATTAATATACAAAAAAGGTAGTTATATAACTAATTGATTTATATTAAAATGTTGAATTTATATTAAACAACTAATATTACATAATTAACCAATGTGAGGATGGATATAAAAATAGATGACAATGGGAAGGGGTATAATATAGAATAGAAGGGAAAAATTGAATTTGATTAAGATTAGAGATGAGGATGAAGGGTAATATTGGTTTTTTACAAAAATAGATGAGGAATAAATATGGCAAAAAGGAAATATAGAAATTGTAAATTTAATTGAAATGACTAAACACTGTTTAAATTTGTGAACCGGCCAAATACTCTGTTCAAAGAAAATACATTGTATGTTTGTAGGTGTGTTTCTAATTATTGTTATTTATTCATATTTGTTCTCTTTTATTCCTTAAAGTTTAACAATTCATTCTTTATCTTAATATCTTTATATTTGTTTGGGGTTGGCTTTTTTCCCTTTCATCTTTTTTATTGTACAGCAATCTTTCTCCTCAAACCTACCACCTCTCTCTTTTCTTTCCTTCTTACTTTCTCTTCCTCCCCCTCTTCTTCTCCTCCCTACTTCCTCTTCCTTTCTCCTTCTCCTCCTCTCTTCCTCCCTCTCTTACCCTCCCTCCTACTCTAATTTCCCTTCCCTTCCTTCATCCCTCTCTAATGCTGTATCCTTTTATGCATATGGACTACTCAGAGGGCTGAAAAAGTTATTTCTGACTGGTCCTCGCACTTTTGACCAGTCCTCGAACTTACGACTGTCCTCACATTTTACGTTTTTGCCCTATCTTGTCACCATGGTGAAGAGAAGCAGTTGTGAAATGAGTGACATGGTTGTTAAGAAAGCTGCACGGGCATAAATGTGAGGATGGTCATAAGTGTGAGGACCGGTCAAAAGTGCGAGGCCCAGTCAGAAATGACTTTTTTCAGCCCTCTGGGTAGTCCTTTTGTGCATATGGACTACTCAGAGGGCTGAAAAAGTTATTTTTGACTGGTCCTCATACTTTTGACCAGTCCTCGAAGTTATGACTGTCCTCACATTTTACGTTTTTGCCCTATCTTGTCACCATGTTGAAAAGAAGCAGTTGTGAAATGAGTGACATGGTTGTTAAGAAAGCTGCACGGGCATAAATGTGAGGATGGTCATAAGTGTGAGGACCGGTCAAAAGTGCGAGGCCCAGTCAGAAATAACTTTTTTCAGCCCTCTGAAAAAAGTCTATGCACATAGCCACGCCCACCCGGTCACATGACGAGCTACCCATGCCTACACAGTCACGTGACCAGCTAGCCACACCCACCCAGTCACATGATTGCCAAGCCACACCCCCAACTAAGCCACGCCCACAGAACCTGTTGTTAAAAAAATTGAATCCCACCACTGGTGAAAGGGCCTCATAAGTCGAATAGCCTAGGGCCTCTTTTCATCTAAATCCGGCCCTGATTCTAGCATAAGCCCAGGTTAAGAAGAGATTGGACAACCATTCGTCTGAAGTGGAATAGGCAGTGGTAAAATCCAAATTTTTTTACTACCGGTTCTGTGGGCATGACTTTGTGGCTATGGTATGGCTTGGTGGGCGTGGCAGGGGAAGAATACTGCAAAATCCCCACTCCTGGGGGAAGGATATTGCAAAATCTCCATTCCCACCCCACTCTGGGGCCAGCCAGAGGTGGTATTTGCTGGTTCTCTGAACAACTCAAAATGTCCACTGCCAGTTCTCCAAACTGCTCAAAATTTCCACTACTGGTTCTCCAGAACCTGTCAGAACCTGCTGGATTTCACCCCTGGGTATAGGGCTTCCTGCCTGAGCAAGGGGGTGGACTAGAAGACCTTGTAGGTCCCTTCCAACTCTGATATTCTGTTCTATCTGTTTCATTGAATCCCATTCCAAAACCATGATGCTTAACCTAAAAATGATCACCCACTTTTTTTTTTTAATTTGATTTATATGCCGCCCTTCTCCGGAGACTCAGGGTGGCTTACAAGGCGTTAAACAATAGCCTTCATCCTTTTGTATATTTATACAAAGTCAGCTTATTGCACCCTCAAACTGGGTCCTCAATTTACCTACCTTAGAAAGGATGGAAGGCTGAGTCAACCTTGAGCCTGGTGAGATTCGAACTTACAGTAATTGCAGACAGTTGGTGTTAATCACAATGCTATCAGTCTGCTGAGCCACCAGGCCCTGGTGTTCTCAAGTGTGGAGTTTTTCAAACCTAGGAACTATAGGATTGTGTAGGAATTAGATGGAGTTTCATGTAGAGTAAGGGCAAAATAAAGTCACTTATATGCAGAAACATTTTTTTTTATTCACTACAGCTTTATGTTTTAATCAAGGATTTCAGGATATATATATATATTTTTATTAAAGTTCAGCAACCTGAAAAGTTTTTAAAACTCCTTGTTTGGTGTCCTGATGACTTTACTAATATCTTCATGTAGGTTTCTTAGCAGCAGTATAGAAGTAGTTTGTTACTTTCTTTTCCCAAAATGTTTTCTGAACTTCCTTGCCTAATCTTCTTTGTTGTCTCCCAGGTAAGCACAAAATTAGGTCTGACTCTGAGAGTATAGATTGACCTGGTATTCAGTAGCAGCAGCCATGTCTGATAACTGGCTGTAGAAAAGGAACTACAGGACATGGAATGAGAAATTTCTCTAAGACCTCAACACCATCTTTCCCATAAACAACTTGCTCCCAATCTCCCATATCTCCTGCTCATCAGTTACTTCCACTGTCTGTCCTATCACCCTCCAACCAATGCATTCCTCCCCGGACCAAAGAGCTCCATCCAACCTTGATTGTCATTCCTGGGTGGTCAACTGGTTCTTCAAATTCCTTGAATACCAGTTGGCCAATTGCCGTCACAGCACACCTACAAATCTTTCACACTATACCCCTTCCCCACAACACTTCCAAACCACAGGCAAAACAAAATCCATCCAATTACCTTTATCAATAACCAAGGAAACCCAGAAAGTTACCACAACTCCTCCCTTACTTCTCATCTCCCCCACTTCCAATAAGCTTCCCCCCACTTCTAATCTCTTGGAATAATATATGTTCTAGATTCACTTTTGTTAAGCAAGAGGTGCCTGCACATCACACACTGTAAAACAATAATTTCCTTTGATTCCTTGTTGACTGTTAAGAGGTCTATGTGTGTATGCTTTTAAGAAATAATAACAAGGAACACCTTAAAGCCATAAATCAAATGCCAGATGTGGCAGCCTTGTGGAACCATATCAATATAATGTGATATATGGCTTGCTGGGAGGCTTTTGAAACATTGACCATGCCAGAAATGACACCTTTGATGCTTTGCATTCACTCAGCCATGCTATGCGCCTAGAGCTGCAGTAAATGAATGCAAGAGTCATCATTAGGCAATGCAGGGAGAGCTGAAATGTATATGTGGCTGGAGCCCTAGCACAACAGCATTGGAAAAGAATCCACCAGAATTATTGGGCTTGAAGTTTCCTGCTTTTTTCTCTTGGTCTGAATTTGCCAGAGCTTGAAAGAGAAGCTTGCAAAGAAGGGAGAGAAGGATAGAGTTGTTTTTAAAGCTGTAAAATGGAAACTCTGTTCTACATTGCAATGGACAGCCATACTAATCTTTAATGAGTAGGTATCAAAAAAAAAAAGTATTGTGATAAACTGGAATATAATGTATAAATATTCTTTTAATTCAATCCTAGGTTCTTTTATTAAATGGTTTGTATTTCAAAGCCTCCTGAGCACAAAAGAAGCAACAGGAGTGGTGATTTACCACCAGATTATCAAGTATTTAGGAGCCGAGGTCCTGGCAGCAGAAAGAAACAACAACCAATGACTTAATATCCAGTCATCAACACCCCACTCAACAACTAAAAAGCCACACACAACCGGCCACCACATAAATACTACACGTAGAATAGCCCACATTCTCTAGAGCAAGGGTGTCAAACTAAAGGCCTGTGGGCTGAATCCAGCCTGCAGGGTACTTAGATCTGGCCTGCAAGGTATCCTAGAAACAGTGAAGGACCAGCCCATGGTGCCTCTGCCAATGAAAACAGAGCTCCATTTTTGCCGGCAAAGGGCTGCAGAAGGCTGTCACAGCCGAAAATGGGGCCTCAGGGAGCCGTTGTCTCTGGCAGAGCTCTCGGGCCACCACAGACACTGCCAACACGTATGATGTCAAACTGGCCATGCCCACCCCAGGCCCCCAAGATGAAACACAACCCTGATGTGACCCTCAAAGAAATCGAGTTTGACACCCCTGTGCTAGAAAGAAGTTCCCTGAGGATGGTTGCTCCAGCACAATTCTGAAAGTTTGGAAGATCAAACCTCTGGTCCCGGTGACCAATCCAGAATAGATTCTGCAACAAATGAAGCAATTTATTTCTTTAATATGCATAATGAATAGTTTAAATTGCTTTTGATCTGGAGCCACATCTTTAAGTGGTCTACTGTGTTTTCCCGAAAATAAGACCCTGTTTTATATTTTTCTGAACCCTGAAATAAGCGCTTGGCCTTATTGCCATGTGCTCAAAAGCCCAACTGGACTTATTATCAGGGGTTGTTTTATTTTGGGGGAAACAGGATAGTAAAAATGGATCTGGTTTGCCTCTTCTAGATATCTGTTGCACCACAGAGCCCTAGTTTTAGGAGTGCCTACAGACTAAAAGTGCCTGGTTATCTTCAGGATCTGGAGGCATCTCAGGACAACTGCCTATCTATAACACCTGTTCTTGACAAGTCCTGAACCAAACTCAACCATATCTAAGTACTGCTTTCATTTCTGCAGACTTGCATTGCAAATCATATACAGTAAGTAGGGAACTGACGCAAGACACAATAAATATTTTTAGTTCTCTCAGGCATAACCACATATGTCCCAGTGGAAGATAAGGTCTTTGGGTGGTTCAATCGTAAAATATGAGCAAAATAAGGAAAGTAACAACATCCTGTGGTTGCAATCCTACTTGGCTTAAAGCTTCACGTACTCAACATCTCTTTTGGAGCTAAGACCTTTCAAAGTGCTCAAAATGTGGTCGGAGAGACGTTCACTTGAGATCACATTCTCCATTAAGAGGGAAAATGAAACATGTACATGTTTTCTTAATGTACTGTATGCATTCAAGGCATAAAAGAAGGAAGTACGATAGAATTTATTAATATATCAAACTATATTACTCTCAAAAATGCAATGCAAATTTAAAGTTCTTGATTAGCAGAAAAAGGCATTAAAAGACAAATTGAGAAGCCCATTGCAAGATAATTAGTCAACATAGAGACACATGGGAATTTCATTCTAACGCTAACAGTTTGTTTATTTGTTTTTTTTTAAAAAGACAGAAACAAGATTTCTGCTCAGATCTGTTTTATTGCTCCAAGGAAAAGCTTTTCTTATTTAAAGATAAGGGTTAACCAGTTTGACATATATTTATATCACTTGTTATATTTGTTTAAATTTAAATTCATATGCCTCCTATCAATGCCTCCTTCAGGTCAATGAGTCCCACCACCACAAAAAATTAATTAAACTGTAAAACTGTAGCAACTTTTAAATACATAATTAAAATGGAAAAACTCCATTAAAATGTAGAATGCAAGAGAATATCTCTGTCTGAAGCAAGGCTTCAAACTCTTTATAGCAGTTTGAATCACAGCTCATCCATTCAATACCAACAATAAAAGAAAATAGAAAATAGAAAGGGTCATAAAAGGATCAAACATTGTCAAGGGCTTGGTGGAAAATATGAATTTATAGTTCTACTTGGCACCAACAAAATCAGTAGACTTTCAAAGAAACTCTGGTGGTATAACAAAAAAGAAAATACCCTCCAAAAAGGAAATATGGCAAAAAATATTGATTCTTTCTATGGATGGAAAAGCTTGACAATAGAACTGAGTGCAAAAATGTCTTTCAAAATTGTCTGATTTGTGAGTAGAGGAATTCAGTGGAAATTCTTCAACCATTTCTCAAGTGCAGGAGAATTTCTTAGCACGGACAGGAACAGCATGATGGAAAAAGAAGGATACCCCAAGAATAACACTGCAGTACTGCATGCTTTCAAATAAATGATCATATCACAGTGGTGAGTAGATTCATTTGTAGGAGTTATCTGAAATAACCAGATATGAAAGAATTCTATGAATGTGCAAAATATATAACCTGGGTTCTGGTTTTTTTTTCCTATCTGTGTTACCCCATTTCACACTGTGTTTGCCCATTTCAAATAAATGCTCTTAATGTAGATCAAAAATGTAACAGGTGTCACTGATAGTCTAAAGCAACATAACAATTTTCTCCACTTAAATGATTATTGTGAAAAATTAGCACATAAACTTTTATTTCGGGGGGGCAGAAGCAGGGCAATCATATAAATAATAATTGGTTGATATTAGAAAATGTGATTTTAAAATGGACAGACTAAGTAATAAAAAGGAAAATAGGACAAATTGAATTAAATAATGGAAAGAGTCTAAAAAATTCATCCAAGAGTTTAAAGTCATTGATATTGTTAACCCCTAGAAAGCTCTGTCTTCATTTCAGTTCTGTAAATTAGTCTTCCCATTTATTGCTAATTATCTAACAGTCTCAGGAGATGAGTGATATGAACAGATGAGAAAATGAAATAATTGGAATAATATACTCTGGTCATACAATATGCTAAACCTGGGGTACTTTTAATCTTGATTAGTTAATTTGCATCTTAAAATGCTACACTATTTCAGCTCATCTGATTATTTTATAATTTATTACAGCTTGCAAACAAAAATAGATAAATCCAGGAACCACCTTAAACCATTAGAAACTCTGTGCACACCTTGTTATTTTAATTCCCATTGTAAGAACAAAACTCACAACTGGACCATCTGTTCAAGGTAGATCACCTTTCTTGTGGAATTGTCCTATAGCTTTAGGGTTCAAGTTAAAATTCTTATTCCTTCTTAATTTAAAATATGAATCATGGTTCATTGAGTAACTTTCTATCCCCAGAAATCCTGTAAAAGTGAGAAAAGCAGCTCTGTGTCACCACATCCCAATTCCCCTTCCATATATACGTACAACATGTACAATATAGATGGTATGATTCTGCAATATAGATGGTGTGATTCTGCACACCACTGTTGCAAAGAGGCGGTGATGGGGGAGGAAGCGGGGCTAGGACCGAGGCCGCTAAAGGAGGGGAAATGGGGGCGACTGGCGAAGGGAGGGCGGGGTAGCTAGGTGGAAATTCCAAAAATTTTCCTACCTTTTCCTGTGGATGTGACTAGATGGGGGGGATCATGTAACTGAGTGGGCATGGGCATGAGTGACATCAAGTTGGCCATGCCCACTCAGTCACATGCCCCCCTAGCCACGCCCACCGAACCGGTAGCGAAAAATTTTGAAACCCACCAATAGTGTTTATCCATGAGTTCTATGTTCTTTTTCCCATCTCAGACAGTATTAGACAAGGAAAGACTACAAATAGTGAATTTCCCCAACATATTTGATCAAACTGGAGGAAGAAATTTTATTTGCAATATGGGCACTTTGGAATGTTGTCAAAATGGCCACAGGATTAAAGCTCTAAAGAATTGTATTATGTAACTCTACAAGCTATTTTCTTTGTTAGCTAACACCAACAAAATACAGTACAGGTACTCCTCGACTTACAACAGTTCATTCAGTGACTGTTCAAAGTTACAATGGCACTGATAAAAAAGTGAGTTATGACCATTTTTCACACTTATGACCATTGCAGCATCCTCATGGTCACAAGATTTACATTCAGATGCTTGACAACTGAGTCATATTTATGACAGTTGGAGTGTTGCAAGGTCATGTGATCCCCTTTTGTGACCTTCTGACAAGTAAGGTCAATGGAGAAACCAGATTCTCTTAACAACTGTGTAACTAATTTTACACCTTCAGTGATTCACTTAACAACTGTGGCAAGAAAAGTCATAAACTGAGGCAAAACTTACTTAACAAATTTCTCACTTAAATTTTGGGCTCAACTGTGGTCATAAATTGAAGACTTTCTGTACTGTATTCTTGTGAAGCAACATCCATTATATGTTTGGAGCTTTCTTTCAAACCAAAGATTCCCATCCCCCAGGCTGCAGCCCACTATCAGGGGCCATGGTGTGTTCGGAAACAGGCTGTGTGAGCATCTGGCTAGCGCACACAAGCATATGCAGCTTGATTTGTATGACCAGCAGTGGCACACATGCACAAGTATAGCTCAACTTGTATGAGCTGTGAGGTGGCATGCATTGCACTGATACAGCTAAATTTGTTTGAGTATTAGGGTGGCACACATGTGTGCATGCAGCTCAATTTGCCTGAGCAGCAATCTGATACACACGTGTGTGCACCTCAACTTGCATGCCAGCCCACGACTTGTGTGGGCCAGTTCCCCTCTCCCTTACCTGCCAGGACCTCAAGCCGTAAAGTTTGTGGATTCCTGTTTTAAACAACAAACAAGCAGCTTATTCCTTCCTCCAGTTGACCTTCCCAAAGATCTTGCTCAATCCCTTTTCTCCATATTTCACTTCCTTCACAAACTGCCTTTTTGTGTGTATTTGGTAGCTCTTAGAAGAAAACAACTAGCTGACAACTGATGTAATCCTGTATATTTTTTGAGGCTGATTTCTGGTTTTTATTTGCTTTGATCAGTCACACAGCTTTAAAATGTTTAGTTTGAAGGGTAATAAGAATGGATAGATAAATCTTTACAGCATGCTTTGACAAACATTGTGGAATATAAAAAAAAATAACGAATACAATACAAGAAGTAGTAAAGAATAAAACAAAATAAAAGTGTCAGACCTTCATCAGACAGTTTAGACTTTTAGTTTGAGTTAAATTTTCAGTTGCAAACTTTCCAAGACAACAAAGGACTCTAAAATATTTATAGAAGTTGCTTAATAATCAGAGGTTAATACACCATATTGGACATGGAGGTGAGTGGGTTTAGATCCATTGTTACCAGTCAAATCAAAGGAACTAAAATAATTCATGTTAGTCAATATTCAGTGTACACCCTTGGAATCTAAATCAGATTTCATCATTTGGAAGATGCTTTCTGGAAGAGTTACTCTCTATTTTGCTGTGAGGGGAGGTTGTGCCATTAATAATAAATTAACCCAGAACACGGATAACAAGAGAAGAGGTTCTTGGCATGGAAATACTTCAGCCTTTCAAACATGGCATCTGCCACATTATTATATCAGTCCCATAATTGCTAAACTTCATAAGCAAAGTTTGTGGCTGCTGGATTACATTGGAAAAAGTTGCTCCATCTTATTGAAGTATCTTCTTTCAGAACATACATTCAGTAGCATTCCACTTCTTCAAAAAGGAAGTCATCTTCCAGATTCATTTCTAATGATATTTTAGCCTTGTGATATAGCAAGTTACAAAATATCCTTTGGGTTACATTCCTTTTGGCAAGTGAACTATGATCCTCCAATGCCCTAAAAATACTTTCTGAAAAAGCAAGAGATATATTAAAAGATCCAGATATTAAAGCTTTGGGTTTTGGGTTTTCAAGATCAGTTTAAAAATTAAGACAATTGTTGGCAGTTTGAATGCCACAGGAGCTCTAGTGGATGAGTTCTTTAACCAATACAGAGTGTTGAAAATATGATGAATGTTTCTCAAATTATATTTCTGCCAGGACTTAAAATTCTTTTATCTGACTGTTGCCTTGATTGAAGCTCTTCCTTCCAATCCTCAAAGTTATTGATACTGCCCATTATAGAATACATAAGATAAGAAAACCTCACTTCCATTTAAACTACATCTTGGAAAGCACCAGACATACAGACAGACAGATATAATATCCAATTGTCTGTTAAACACAGAGACTTATTAAATTAACCCTAGGCCAGATGACAAAAACACATACAGGGTTAGGGTGTAAAACCCTTCACCTTATCTGTAGCATCTCTTTGTATATTAAAATGCTTGACAATTTAGCAATGTGGATGACAGATTGTTCTAAATATTACTCCAAAGACTCTGAAAGGTCATTAAGCACTGCATATCCCAAAGGTGCTTTTTCAAGAGGCAACTGGAGTTTGTTGTTTTTTTTTCTTTGAAGACGTTTCGCTTCTCATCCTTGAATGTCTTCAAAGAAAAAAAAACAAGGAAGTCCAGTTGCCTCTTGAAAAAGCACTTTTGGGACAATCACAGAGAGAGAAACAGTAGGATTCTTTATTGGCCAAGTGTGATTGGACACACAAGGAATTTGTCTTGGTGCATAAGACAAATATATAAAAGAAAAGAAAAGATACATTTGTCAAGAATCATAAGGTACAACACTTAATGATAGTCATAGGGTACAAATAAGCAATCAAATCATATTAGGAAACAATCAATCAATAAATTGTAAGGACACCAGCAACAAGGTTACAGTCATACAATCATAAGTGAGAGGAGATGGGTGATAGGAACGATGACAAGATTAATAGTAGTGCAGACTTAGTAAATAGTATGACAGTATTGAGGGAATTATTTGTTTAGCAGAGTGATGGCATTCGGGAAAAAAACTGTCCTTGTGTCTAGTTGTTCTGGTGTGCAGTGCTCTATAGTGTCGTTTTGAGGGTAGGAGTTGAAATAGTTTATGCCCAGGATGCGAGGGGTCTGTAAATATTTTCACAGCCCCCTTTTTGACTCGTGCAGTATACAGGTCCTCAATGGAAGGCAGGTTGGTAGCCATTGGTTTTTCTGCAGTTCTAATTATCCTCTGAAGTCTGTGTCTGTCTTGTTGGGTTGCAGAACCAAACCAGACAGTTATAACCGCAGCCTGGATGACTGAGAATATCCATAGACATTTAGCTATGCATTTTGGGATGAACAACCTTCGAATGGTGCATGAGTATAAATGGATTTCCGGGAGGGGGGGTGAAATGCAGACTACAGGAACCATTTGTGCTTCAGCTTGAGATGCAGACAATACAGATGCAATTCCAGCAGCCTGAGCCTGTGTCCAACAGTGAAGGGACACAGGGCAGAGAAAAACATCCTGCAGAAAGCACAGCTCCACAATACAGTCCTTTCAGCAGTTCCAAGAAGGCTCCAAATCCATTTGCACTACTCGGGTGACCTTGAGGGCATAGACAAACCTCCAAGTGGCCTCAATGACTGTAACATCTAAAAAGATGCAAATGACCAGCTGTCTGCAAGAAATATAGATCCTTCCGTTCCCCACCATCCAGTCAGAGCTGAAGAAGCTTCTTGGATGAGAAGGAACATCTTCAATGAAAAAAACAGAAAGTCCAGTTGCGTCTTGAAAAAGCACCTTTGGGAGAAGCATGATCTGGATGACTGAGAATTTCCATAGAAATTAAGCAATGCATAAAAATGCTAGCATGCTACCCAAGTGTAATATTTGTACAGATGATATTGTTTTTATTGTTGTTTTTACATATTTCAATATAAAAAAGCAATATTTTACCATTTCCATTCTCATCTTCCCTCCCTTCCCCTCACATTCCTTTCTACTCTCTTCATAGTTTTTGAATTGAAAGAGTGGAGGCATTTGTTAAAGGAAGGAAACAAAATAAGCAAAAATTGATAATCGTGCCTTAAAAAGAAGAGAACCAATTAAAATAAAAAGTGGGTATTATGGCTCTTCATTTACATGCCTCTGTTGCTTTCCACAGTGAATTATATTACTCAGTATATCATCTTTAGCTCTTTTTTTCCTTTCTCTCTTTTTTGGAATTTTTAAGAAACTGCTGAGACCATTTCTCGCTTTTCTTTAGTTAAATTAAAGTTGTTGTATGACGATGGTGACTTTAATCTGCCATATTTTCAACATTACGATGTGACAAATTCTTAGCTTATTTCAGAGAAAGCAAAGACTGACTTTCCCAGTTTGAATGCTGTCAAATCCATTTAAAGAAAATAGTTGCACTTGACCCAGATTCACATAAGAAACTGATCTTGTGAACAACAGAATTGTCAGATGTAAATGCCTTATTCTCCAATGTGTAAATAATGTATATATGGAACATCAGAGGTTAACTTATTCTTTGGACTTTAATGTATTCATAACTTACCACTCCCATTCCTAGCTCCACCCCTTGTATATATAAGGAGCCACCCTCACCATTCTCGTCGCTTCTACCTTGAATATTCAGTGAATATAGAATGCCTATCATAATTAAAAAGAAATATATTTAAAGCTCTAACTCCTATTATCTTTATTGAGTCTGATCCTGAAAATATTGCAACAAGCTGGTAGCAGAGGATGGTTAATTGACTCAATAAGTAATTAAAAATGTCCAAGAAAGATAGGCCCAACACCAGGGCCTACAGCAAAGAAATAGAAACTGATCAAGAGATAATCAACGAATCCACCAATGCGATTTCGAGAGAATCCGAAGAATACACCACTGAAGAAGAAGAACTAATGAGTGAAAATAATGACCAGAAAGAAATCGAAATAGAAAATAACAAACTCAGGTCAGAGATATTAAAGATAATAAAAAGCCAAAAGAATGATGAAAGTCTCATCGCGGACCTCCAGGAGATGCTGAAGAACAGCGGAGCAGCGAGAGAGAAAAACGTCATTAAAGAAAAACCCAAAGATCAAAAAACCGTAAGTGAGATGACTACTGAGAAAATAGTTGTTAAAAAGAAAAGATGTGATCCCGCGCGAAATTTTGAATGGCAGCCATCTTGGTTTCAACGAACTTCAAAAGAGAATGGAGCAGAGCCAATCAAAACGCTCAGTTCAAAATTTCTGGCGCGAAAAACACTATCAGACGAAGAAAGTGAGAAAGAAGTCTCAAACTCTTCAGATGATCCAAAATCAGAAAGTGAAGACGATTTAACAAAATCTCAAGTAAAATCAGCAATGAAAACACTTTTTGCTGCTTTTGGACCAAGACTGAAAATTACCAAGACATCTACGAAGAAGCAAGAAATCAAACCGGCGACTCAAGACCTGCACGCTCCCATCCTGACTTCGAAAGCGACGACGCCCGAGCCCAGAGAGCCATGCCGATTTCGCCCTACACCACAGGCAAGATCGAATACCAACGCACACAAAAAGAAGAAAAGAACCGTCGCCACCACCAGAACCCCAAAAACCGAGCCAGAGACCGACTCATCTGAGGAGGAGCGGATCGAGAGAGCTGAAAGGGAGAGAACCTTCCACGACGCCACCAAAGAAGAAATGAGCAACGCGCATGTGCGAAACTACGTAGACGACCCAGAAGGACTTGAACTGGCCAGAGAACCGCGCAGACTCATTGCAAGCATCCCAATGCCGTTCTGTAATTTCCTGCACTTGAGAGATCACGGACTGCCCCAGGTTGTAAGTAATGGACAGAATAATGTAGATAACTTACCCAGTGACTTCCCAAAACTTAGAATTGATGGCATTAATTTACAAGAGTGGTATCAACAGCTTCAGGTTATTTTCATGAAAGAAAATTTACTATTCTTTATAACTAGCCCTCCAAGAAGACCTTGGACTTTAAAAATAGATTGTTTACATCATAGAGCATTTTTCATAATAATATCTAGCGTGTCTCCTGCAATGTATCATAGCATCAAACCAAACCTAACTGTATCAGAAATAATTCAATGCATGTTTAATCTATTTCACAGCGATAGCGTAGCTACAACCACAAGAATGTCTAAGGATTTCTTTTCCTCTAGAGTAAAACCAGGGGTTTCTATAAGTGAGCATTTGATAAATCTAAACAAAATAAGAGCTGAGCTACAATTGAGGGGGGAAGTGATTTCAGATCAAACAATGAAAAGTGTTATTATCAATTCACTTGATCCATCATGGGATAGCTTTATGTCACACTTAGATACCATTAATTTGGGATATTTATCCATAGAAAGTCTATCTAACAAATTGATAGCAGAAGACAATTCAAGAAAAAATCGATCCAGTAACCAAACAGACCACAAACCTTTTAGGAAAGTAGTCTTTCAAGATAAACATAATGAGGCCTTTAGATGCTACAATTGTGGATCCAGGGAACATAGTAGAAGAGACTGCCCCAAAGTCTCAAGAGAGAGACATAGACCAGAATATAGGAGCAAATATAATTACAGACAATCTTCCACAGATAGACACAAATATAGAAGTCCACCAAATTACAAAGAAGGTAGAAGGGGTAGAGAAAATTCAAAAGAGAGGAAATCTGGGTCACTGAATGGGCTAAATAAACAAGACAGCACCAGAACACAGCAGGATGAGAATAACAATTGGCTTATTGATTCTGGTGCAACAAATCACACCACCAACAACAAAAGTATATTATCTTCATTTATAGAAGATAAGTTTGTGATAAAGGTAGCTAATCAAGAAAAGGTTCAAGTACTAGGCAAAGGAAATGTGACCTTGCCTGGTCTAGGGAAAATAGAGGGGGTATTATTAATCCCAGAAATACCTCACAACATACTAAGTGCCATAAAATTAAGCAGAGAATCTGATATCAATATAGTTTTCTCAAAGGGGAAAGCAACTATAGAAAAGAACAAAACAAATGTAGGTACTGTAATGATAAAAGGAGGTCTACCCTATCTAATAACTAAAGAAAGATGTTTACACAACATTGATTCAAATATGGAAGATTGTATTGAAGCAGATGATGAAAATGTCAGTAACAGTGACAATGATGAGTGTAGAATAACTCATGATCACAAAAATACATACAAGGAAAAGAAACCAAAAATAGGTAAACCAATTCATGATGAGTGTGCTCACATCTTACACAGGAAGTTAGGACATGCAAGCTTTCCTGTAGTACAAAAAATGACTGAACACGCAGAAGGTGTCAAAATAAAAAATTGTGAAAATTATTTGGAATGCTCAGTATGTAAATCCACCAAACTAAAAACCAGTCCCAGACCAAAAAAATCTAACAGATCAACTAACAATATTTTTGATTTGGTACATATGGACTTAGTTGGTCCATTAAGTCCCTCAATTACCTATAGAAAACGTTACTTTCTAACAATAGTGGATGACTACAGCCGATATGGTTTTGTTTACACATTAAAGCACAAGGATGAAACATTTCAGAAATTTAAGGAATTCTACAAACGTATAGAAACACAACATAATATCAGAATAAAGCAAATTATGACAGATAGGGGATGTGAATTCATGTCTAAAGAATTCTCCCAATGGTTAAAGGATAGAGGAATGTTACATTTCACGTCCAATCCTTTTTCTGCATTTCAAAATGGAGTTGCAGAGAGGAAAAATTCCACACTACAAACCATGATTAGGTGCACATTAGAGGATGCTGGTTTAGGCAAACAATTTTGGTCAGAGGCATTACATTATTCGAATTACACTCAAAATAGAACCTGGTCCAGTATTGTGAATAAGACACCATATGAGGTGATGTACAATAGAAAACCCAAATTATCACACATGCACATATTTGGAGTCACTGCAGACGTACACATACCTAAACAATTGAGGAGAAAGGGAGAAAACGTATCCAGGAGATTAAGATTCATGGGATACGAAACTGGAACCAAAGGGTACAGATTTATTGATAGTAATAACAAATTTATAGTATCCAGAACAGCTGTGTTCCATGAACAGGCCAATTGGTCAAAATTGCACCTTAATGAAATATTTCCTAATAAATGTAAAGATACGATATCTTGCGAGGAAGGAACAACAGAAAATCAAAATATTAACAAAAGTAAGAACAAAACCAAAACTTGGACTAATAGTCAGCATAAAATAAAGACAGACACATTAACAAAAAAGGAAGCTAGATATTTGCATGATAACCATAGCAAGCCTGAAAGAACTATTAGAAACAATAGAAACCAAATACCAAATAAATACAAAGATTACATAATGCATATGAATGGAGAACAAATAACACCTAATACATATGAAGAAGTATTGAAACTTCCACGTGAAGAAAGAGAAAAATGGGAACTAGCTATGGAAAAAGAGATGGAAAGTTTACAAGGATTAAATGTATTCACACCTGCGATCGCACCTAAGGATAAAACAATTATAGGTACCAGGTGGATTTATAAAATTAAGAACTTAGAAGGAGGCAATACCTTATACAAGGCTAGACTAGTTGCACAAGGCTATGCACAAAAATATCCAGAAGACTATACTGATACATATTCACCCACAGTGAGAACAGAGAGTGTCAAAACAGCCCTTGTAGTAGCATCTGCACTCAATCTGGACGTATTCCAATATGACATACAGACCGCATACTTACATGCAAAATTAGATAAGGAAATATATGTAAGAGCACCACACAGTCAATACACTAATAAGAACGAAATTTGGTTATTAAATAAGAGTCTGTACGGATTAAAGCAATCCGGCAAAAGATGGTACGATTGCTTGGTAAAAGTACTTAAGACCATGGATTTCAACGCCACCACTGCTGATAACTGTTTCTTTGTAAAAAAGAGTAATGATCATATTGAATTTGTATTAATTTACGTGGACGATATTTTATACATTGGAAAGCATAAAGAGAGCAGGGAAATCTTTGTAAATAAGTTAAATGAACACTTCTCACTGAAATCTCTGGGTAAAGTGAATAAATACCTTGGTGTGCAAATTAACAAAACTAAAAGGGGATTCAAACTTACACAGAAAGATAAAATCATCGAACTCCTAAACAAATGTAACTTAAATAATGCCAAAACCTGTGACACCCCTATGCAAACTGATTTTCTTAGAAACACTGATGAATCTTCCCCTGAGTTTAAAGACAACACATTTTACAGATCAGTTATAGGTTCACTCCTTTATATATCTAATTGGACTAGGCCAGATATTGCATTACCTCTCAATCTATTGTCAAGATATGTTAGTAAACCAACCTTGTATCATTGGGAAGCTGTCAAAAGAATTCTAAGATATCTGAAGGGTACATTAGATTTTTGTTTAATGTTGGAACCCAATAATGACAGAGAACCAAAAATTACTTGTTATGCTGATGCAGATTGGGCTGGTGATACATCATGCAGAAAGAGTACTTCTGGTTATGTTTTTCTATTGAATGATTGTCCAGTTTACTGGTATACTGGTAAACAAGAACTAGTAGCCACTTCTACTACAGAAGCGGAATATGTTTGTTTGTCCAAGGCTGCAAATAACCTTGTATGGTTCAATGATCTGATCACTGATGTTTGGAAGAAACCCACTTTACCATTTATTATGCATGAAGACAATAAAGCGGCCATTGAAATATCCAGATCCGATGCAATTGGACAAAGGTCCAGGCATATTGATATAAAGTTTAAGCATGTGAGACAATTGTCTCAAGACGGATTCATTAAAGCAATACATTGCGATACTTCTGAACAATTAGCTGACATATTAACAAAACCCTTACCTTCTAAACAACACAAATATTTAACTTCTAAATTATATGTATTATATTGTCCTGAATCAGAATGTAATTGGTGTTGTGTAACGAACCGGCATTTAGAGGGGGATTTGTCAGATGTAAATGCCTTATTCTCCAATGTGTAAATAATGTATATATGGAACATCAGAGGTTAACTTATTCTTTGGACTTTAATGTATTCATAACTTACCACTCCCATTCCTAGCTCCACCCCTTGTATATATAAGGAGCCACCCTCACCATTCTCGTCGCTTCTACCTTGAATATTCAGTGAATATAGAATGCCTATCATAATTAAAAAGAAATATATTTAAAGCTCTAACTCCTATTATCTTTATTGAGTCTGATCCTGAAAATATTGCAACAAGAATAACAGAAAGAATCTTGGAGGTCTTCTAGTCCATCCCACTATTTAGGCAGGAAACCCTACACCATTTCAGACAAATGGTTATCCAATCTCTTCTTAAAAACTTCCAGTGTTGCAGCATTCACAACTTCTGGAGGCAAATTGTTCCACTGATTACCATATTTTTCGGAGTATAAGACACACCTTACCTTCACAAAGTAGTGAATTTAGCAGAGATGGCTAAAATTTCAGCGTATTTGAAGGACCATTCAAATGAAAGATATATATTGGAATGGAGAAGATGGATTAACTATATTCAAAACAAATGAAATCTATATTACTTTTTTGAATATGTTTTGTTAGTTGAAAGGGGAGTTAAAGAGCAAGAAGGAGTTTGGAGACCACAGAATGTTAGCTTATTTTAGTTTATGTTTGTTATGTTATACCCTGTTTTTGCTCTGGGAAGTCCGGGGCGTGAGTCTCGGGGGGGAGGGGGTTGGAGGGAGAGGGGGGATGGGGGGGGAAATTGTTGTAATGATTGTTAAAACTTTTTAAATAAAAAAAAAGACACACCTTTTTCCCCCAAAAAAGAGGGTGAAAATCTGGGTGCGTCTTATACTCCGAATGTAGCCCCACCCAGCCTCTCAAACGGAGCTTCAGAAAAAAAGCCTTTGAAATGGAGCAACAGAAAAAAAGCCTCTGAAACAGAGCTTCAGAAAAAAAAAACCTCTGAAACAGCAGGAAAAAAAGCCTCTGAAACAGAAGTTTCAGAGCCTGAAAAAAAAGCAAGGCTCAGAACTCACAACCAATGAAGGCCTGTTGCTAAAATTAACCCTCCAATCAGCTTTTTTCTTATCATCTTATCATCTTTCTTGCTCTTCTCTGCACTCTTTCTAGAGTCTCAATATTATGGTGTAATTATAATTTGGAGATAGGATGATGGGGTGAATGAGGGCATGATGATGATGATGATGATGATGATGATGATGATGATGATGATGATGATGATGATGATGATAGTTTTTGGGAACTAGATATCAAACTATAATCTTTTGGATTTTAGAACCAAATGGCTGCTGGGCAGGAAGCAAAATTGAAATCCTTCAAATTGGCATAACAATATATACAAATCATATATTCATTTATCCATTTGGTCTAGTTCAGACTAATTATTACAAAATAAGATAGAGGCAAGTATCTGCAGCCACATTTAATGTGATCATGTTGAACAATGTGGTTAGCATGTGGTAAAGTACAATGCTAGGTGCAGAGTAATCATGGATTCATAATTCAGTATTCTTCATAACTCTTTGGCTGTTAAAAGCAGTGTCAGTTATTGGAAAAATTAAAATATTTTCATTTGACACATTTCATTTCAGGCTGCAAATTATCTTGAATTAGAATTAGATTTATAGCCAAGAATTGCAATGGAATCTTGAGGAGTTGGTTACAAATGCTAATTTGTCACTGAATTACTTGATGGCCTTGGACTTGTCATATGTTCATTGTCCCTGTTTTCCTATCTGTGGTCTGCACACAATAACTATATAGCTCTTTGGATACTTTTTATATAAGCTCAAAAATATCTAACCAGGGAAGTTTGGACAGTATATACTACTTCATTTTCTGTATATTATTTTTCCTCTTCAAGTTTGAATAAATTGACTTAATTATTTATAATTTAACTGCATAACATTATGAATTTATGTACAGCACCATCTTAAGTTTAATATATAAAACTTAATGCTTGAGAGCTTCATTCTCCTTTTCCCTTTCCCTTTTTTGAATGTATATACTGTATTTTTCAGAGTATAAGACGCAACTTTTTCCCCCAAAAAAAGAGGGTGAAAATCTGGGGGCGTCTTATACTCTGAATGTAGCCCCGCCCAGCTTCTCAAACGGAGGTTTCAGAGGCTGAAAAAAGCGTCAGAAATGAAGCTTCAGAAAAGAAGCCTCCAAGCAGAACTTCAGAAAAGAAGCCCCCAAAGAGAGCTTCGGAAGCTTTCAGACACAGAAAAAAAAAAGCAAAAAAAAAAAAGCAAGGCACAGAGCTCAGAACCAAGGAACTTTTTGCTAAAATTTCACCTCTGGGAACAGCTGATTGGGGGTATTCTGGGAGGCCGATCCACCCACCAATCAGCTTTTTTCTTATTTTTCTCCCCAAAAACTAAGATGCGTCTTATACTCTGGTGCGTCTTATACTCCGAAAAATACAGTATTTCAAAAAAATAAATCTTGGTGGGAATATAGGTATCCAAATGTTTAGGATCAAAATAGTTGGTGATTAGTTGAATCCTGCATTAAGGTTTGCTTAGAAAATGTAGTCAAGAATTATTGTTACAAGAGGCTAAACCTCAACCAAACTCAAACACTGGCATTTTTGTAACAAAAATTAGAAAGGGTGAGGAGTATGGTTACTATTGTGTATGAGAAGACCACTAATATGGATTTACAAAGTGAGAAAGAAAAGGAGGGGAAATTGAGGTGTTTCTTAGATTAGACAAAGTATGGATTTTTACTACCAAGAACAGGTTTGCAATATGAACTGGAAATCTAATTTTATTTTGTGTAGCATATAAAAGGCTGTTTTAGAAGTTAGCTATTCCCAAGTGTTAGTGATTTTATAGAGCTCTTATCTAGTTACATAAGGCCCAGTTGTGGTAATGTAATCTCTGTGGTAGTACAACAGCTTGACAACTGAGACTTGTCCAAACACAGTTGGAACATACTACAAATTGTAAAAAAGTCTCAATTTTTTGTGTTGCATTATCCATTCCTTACCACCAACCTTGCATTTATCTCCTATAGGTGCAAGTTAAGGAGCTAGGCACCAGTCAATTACCATCCATTTCTAAAACAGACCCATCTTCTTTTTGTTTATCTCTTTCTTTTTAATTCTCTCTTGACACTTGCTGATAGAGAATGGACTGATTTCAGGAATTATTCTGCAAAATTGGCTGTCATGTTCTTCATTACCAAGCAATAAAATGCAAAAATAATGTCACAATCGACACACACACACACACACACACACACATCCAAACTCCCCAAGCATAACAATTCAGCTTTACTTTAGGGAACAACTGGGGGGGGGTTTTCCCAGTTAAAAAGCTTATTTTCTCTCAACTCATTGAAATGGGGCGAATTTGCATGTTTTTAAAGTGTTATGATAGGGCAAACTGCAATGAACTGAGCCCAGATGGAAAGACTCATCTGTTAACATCATCGCATTGACATATGAATGTGAATGTAAAATTTCTAATTGTTTGATTATGTAACATAAAGTCATTTTCAACTCCTAATGACCCCTAGACAGATTTTCTCCATGGTCATGTATCCCTAGTCAGTTCTTTTTTAAGGTTCCTAATGGGCACCCTTCCCCATGTAACTGGATCCATCCAGCCTGCTTGTTTAGAAGAAACAAAATGCAAGCAAAAATACAGTATATATACATATAAATCCCCAAACGGTATTTATATGGTTTGTTCTTAAAATATTTTGCTTTTTATTTAAGATTGGAATATAACCAGTACTATTCAGCTTACATTCACAAATATTTCTCTATGATGCTGAGGAAACCTGATGAAAGAAAGTTCATGGGGGGGAAAAGACATGCTTCTTATGTCCATAATTTATGCTAAATCCTCAATTTAATAGACTATTTGGGAGAACACATGTCTATTAACAAATGACTATTACCTTTGAGAGTACTCACCTGAAGTTTAATGATGTCATTACACAAATAAGACCCAAAGGTGCTTTTTCAAAAGGCAACTGGACTTTCTTTCTTTTTTTTTCAAGAAGCTTTTCCAGTTCTGGAGAAGCTTCTTGGCTGAGAAGCGAAACTGAAAAAGCTTCTTGGATGGGAAGTGAAACGTCTTCAAGGAAAAACCAAGAAAGTTCAGTTGCCTTTTGAAAAAGTAGCTTTGGGACAACCATGACCTGGATGACTGAGAATCTCCATAGACATTTAGACAAATAAGGTAAACAACATTATATTGTTTACAAAATGATAACTCAATATAAATAGCATTAATTGGAGTGGTCAGTTGGGCTTTTCCATATTATTATTATTATTGGTTAATCTTTTAGTGAGATTCACAGCCTTTGAGGCTGGTTAATAGCTCAGCAGCTCGAGTCCTAACCAAGGACCTAGGAACTGTTAAGGTATCGTCGGAGGATGTAAGCTGTTCCGAGTAAGGTGGTTTTTTGTAGAGTCAAAGTGTTCAAGTCCAGCAAATTTAGAATTTCTAAATAGCGGGGTAGCCCTTTGGGTATTGCTCCGAGGGCTCCAATTACCATCGGGACAACACACGATTTCTTTTTCCACAGTCGCTCAACTTCAATTTGTAAGTCCCAGTACTTTGTGATTTTTTCTTGCTGCTTATCTTCAATTTGTGCATCACCAGGTATTGCAATGTCAATGAACCATACTTTTTTCTTTTCAACTATTGTTATGTCAGGTGTGTTGTGGACCAAGTGCCTGTCAGTCTGAATCCTAAAGTCCCACAAGATCTTGAGTTTCTCATTCTCTAAAACTTTCTCAATCTGATGTTCCCAGTGGTTTTTGCTGTACTCAAATCCAAACTTCTGGCATAATTTCCAGTGAATGATCTTAGCAACACGGTCATGGCGTTGTAAGTAGTCAGTTTGTGAAATTTTGCTGCACCCACTGATCAGGTGGTCGACTGTCTCATCTTTCTCATTGCATAGGCGGCATTTGCTGTTGGTGGTAACATGTTGAATTTTTGCCTTCATGCAGTTTGTGGCTAGGGCTTGTTCTTGAGCTGCCAAAATAAAGCTTTCTGTTTCTTTTTTCAGTACTCCTGATCTTAACCAGTTCCAAGTTAGTTTCTGGGCAGCTTTGCCTTTAATACTTTTCAAGTATTGGCCATGCAGAGCTTTGTGTTTCCAATTTTCAGCTCGCTGCTCAATTACTTCTTTCTTATATTCTGCTTTTGTTTTAGTTGTCTTTAAAAGGCCTCCTTTATTTACTTCCTTAATCATTGGTTTTTCACTTTTCTGGATGTAATCATTCAAGCTGCGTTTTTCTTCTTCCACAGTCTGCTTTACTTGTAGGAGTCCTCGACCACCACTTTATTATTATTATTGTTGTTGTTGTTGTTGTTGTTGTTGTTGTTGTTGTTATTATTGTTATTGTTATTGTTATTAATTGAATTTGTATGCCCTACTCCCAAAGGACTCAGGGCGGTGAACAGCCAAATAAAATACATATAATACAAATGTTAAAAAAACATTAAAATACAATTAAATAATTGGCCCAGAAAATGAAATTTAAAACACCCCAAATTAAATTTAAAATTTAAAAAATTTTAAAAAACAGTTTAAAAGAAAGGTTAGGCCACGCCGGCCTGCTGGAAAAGAAATGTTTTGATGGCATGGCGGAAAGCGCACAGGTCCGGGATCCTCCGTATCTCCGGGGGGAGCTCATTCCAGATGGTGGGTGCCCCCACAGAGAAGGCTCACCCCCTGGGGGCTGCCAGTCGACATTGCTTGTCCAACGGCACCCTGAGGAGCCCCTCTCTATGGGAGCGTACTGGTCGGTGAGAGGCTACTGGTGGCAGAAGGCAGTCTCGTAGATACCCCGGGCCTAAGCCATGGAGCGCTCTAAAGGTGGTAACCAAAACCTTGAAGTGCACCCAGAAGACCACCGGGAGCCAGTGCAGCTTGCACAGGAGGGGGGTCACATGGGAGCACCCCGTCGCTCCCATAACCACCTGCACGGCCGCATTCTGGACCAGCTGGAGCCTCCGGGTTTTTCTCAAGGGGAGCCCCATGTAGAGAGCATTGCAGTAGTCCAGGCGGGAAGTGACAAGGGTATGAGTGACCATATTTAATGAGTCCCGATCCAGAAAGGGACGCAACTGGCAAATCAGGCAAACCTGATAAAACGCCCTCCCGGCCACAGCCGTCAAATGCTCTTCTAAACACAGCTGTGAGTCCAGGAGGGCTCATATGAGATCATCTTTATATATCTTTACAATAGTTGGTTTTGAATATCTTAAAGATGACATTGACTTTTACTGCTTATTATCTTAATTTCATCCTACTTGTCCCTAAAGTTTGCAAGGAGCTTCTTTGCTCATTGGTACACAAGAGTATTTTATTTAAGATTGCTAGGCTTTGATTTAAACTGTACATTTTGGGTCCCACTAATTTTACATGATTGGTTCCTTTCCAATTCTCTTGAAAGGAGGGAGGAGGGAGAAGGGAGATGGTATCTTTGGATCAAGTTGCCTGAGGAAAATTACTAAAAAAACAGCATTGTGCCAACACAGAAGAAAATGTAATGATAATGGTAGTGATATGATGACAATTGTCCTTCTTTAAGGGTTAGCAATAAATTGTGATGAATACAACACAAGCTATGACTATGAGAAAAGTAGCTATTGAGTACTATTCACAATATAGACTCTTTGGCTGGATGTTCTAAGTGCCCCTTCTTCATCACAGGAAGGGTGAATTATTAAAACACAGTTGTCTGAACTCGGCAATTGTTTCTCATCACAATGGATTCTGTAATGTTCACCAGAATGAAATTTCTACTAATCAATCTTAGGAAAATGAGGCAGGAACCTATCCAGGTATGAACTCAAGACTATATCTGGATTGGCATCAGATAAGGTTCTTCAGTCTCTCATTTCTTCTATAAGCATTCAACTGAGGTTGACTTGTATGACTTGAAAATCCCCATGTCAAATGTCTTCATCATTGTGAATTCATGGGTTCCAATGGACTTTCTAAAATATTTCCTATTTCTTCCATTAAGTGGAAGAAAACAAGTAGAGGGCAGAAAGTTGTAAATCCTTGAAGCTCATGTGGATAGTTACAGGAAGTTCCTACAAGTGAGAAGAAATAGCAGGATATCTATTGCAACTTCTGGTTTTGCAACAAATTAGAGAAATTGCAATGTATAATGTCAATGAGAAGAAAACAGGGGAAACGTGACTCAAAATATTCTTTACAACTTAATCAAAAGTGCCCAAACATCATTACTTTTGGACTTATTAAAAATCATCCCAAATGGATGCAACAATTATGTCCTAATTTTAAAAAGGAATACTGAGAAAATAAGAAATAAATAAAGGATACAGTAGTATCCTTTAGCTTTTTTATAAGTTTCATATTCTTCCTTTTCTCACTAGCCAATTTATACTTATACAGAGACTGGTGCTATGGGATTATTCAATCAATACTTCACAAATGTATTAATGCTATATTTATCTCAATTTAAGATGCTTCCACCTTAAAATAGATTTTTTTTAAAAAAGTGTCCACACTTCATTTCTCAATGAAACACCAATTTTAAAGGTGAATAATTTGGAGAGGGAAAAATCCTTATCACCTAAAGCAAAAATGCCTACTGTAGTCTATCCATTATTAAGTTCAAGATATAAATATCTCGCCATTTATATTGTCTTGATTTGTTAGCTTTGAAATATTGTCCACAAAGTTAAAAAATAAAGTTTGACATCTTGGAAGTTTTGTGCTAGTAGTCAACCACTTAAGTATAGCTGCCAAAAATCCAAGCAGTCCTACTCTAATACCTAACAGAGGGATAGCATCAAAATCATGTGAAGTATTAGTTTCATTTTATGCTGCACTGGTAAGATCATACTGACTACCAGCATACAAAAAAGATGTTGAGACTCTAGAAAGACTGCAGAGAAGAGCAACAAAGATGATTAGGGGAATGAAGGATAAAACATACAATGAATGATTGCAGGACCAGGGTATGTCTAGTCCAGTGATAGCTAATTTTTTTGGCATGGCGTGCCTAAACTGGAGCACATGCACAGGCGCGCCAGAGCGCCGATACCCGGAAGACAGCAGCTGGCCAATGCACATGGGCACCAGCCAGCTGCTCTCTTCCGGGTTCTGGCATGCATGTGCACTGGCCAGTTGGCCAACTCTGTTATACCATTAAGAGCTTTCTTCTTTCTAGTGTCCAGCTATCAAATCCTATTGTATCTTTTTGTCTGCACATAATAAATGACAGCAAGAGGTGTCATCCCTCTTTTTGAACCAAGATACTTCAAATGGGCTAACTTACAGAATGTGTCAAAAATCTAGGACTCATGACTTCCAAGAAATTGGAAAGTTTTATAAAACTTTTACAACATAATACAAAATATCATAGAACATTTTCTGTGATCAGTTCCTCGTGTTTGACTGTGCATGCAGTTCAGCATGGAGTACTTTCAAGGCAAACTCCTTTGAATATCTTGCTGAATTTTTTAGAACTTTTCAAGATTAAAATTTCTCCCATTTTTGAAGGCATTGAGGAAATATTTCTGAAATGATGAGTCAGGGAATCACAGGTTGTCTAGTTTTCAATAAATCTGAGAAAAGCCAAACAAATAACTTTTATGCACGATCCAATCTGGATTGGTCATCAGGACCAGAGTTTTACTCTTCCAAGCTTTTCAGACTCATGCTGGAGCCAATCCTCAGGGAATTTTTCTCTACTGGAATACGTGCTTTGGACTACTCTATGAATCATATTTATGTGGTGCCTAGGAAGGTTGGTTGATTGGTCTGCTGATAGCCAGCGATTAGTGGTTGTTAATTAACTTTTATGGATTGCAAAATGTTTTATGAAGCAAATATCAGGAAGAATTGTAATCACTCCAGCAGTGAACAAGACACCTTCCCCACCCCCCACCCACCCCAGAAATAATTTACATCAGAAGCATGAGTAGAAAAGTGCTTTGATAGTTTCCAAACAATCCCAGGACAAATGACAGATCAAGGGGGTCTGGTAGAAAGTTACCTCCTTCTCTTGAAGTGATGTAAATCAATGGGCAGATTAGTTTCTTGTCAAGTAGGTATGTTCACTACTAATTAAAAAGTGAATAATATTATCATATCTCTTAATTGAAGACACACAGACAAAAATCTTGCTCCTCAATAACTCATCTGCCCTTCCAAAGTAGTCACCTTTAGTTAGTTAATAGTTAGGGAGATTTTGCTATGTCCTTATGAAACTCAGACAGCAATCATTTATAATATTGAGTGAGGGAGAGGGCCCCTCTAGAGAACTTCAAGGTGTGGGAAAGTGTGCTAAAATGTCAGGAGAAGGAAGATCTACTCTTTTCCAACAACCTTTCCAAGCCGAGAAAAGTCTGCATTATACCAAACAGTGAAAGCTAAATTTAAAAAGCTGGAAATACAAGAAATCCTGGGTTTGTATTGATTTTTGAAATAAAAGAACCAGTGTTTCTTTTTCCTATTTGATGTAAAAAGGCTGGAGATGAGGGTGAGGTTGTGTATTTAAGCCGGCATAAATCCCTTATTGCCAATGGGGAGATATTCCTCAAATTTTCCATTTGCTATGCTCTACATTTGCCTCCAAATGTCAACAGAAAGCGCTGGAGTAGCAAAAAAGCAACAGCAGTCTTTGATGGTGCTTGTTTAGGAGAATATTTTATCCCGCCCGTATGCAAATCTAACCTTTTTAATATTTGAGTCCAATAAGCCCAAAGACAGGATTTGAACAGAAAATGTTTACTAAAGACTTTTTCCCCTAATAATCTATTGATTTTAATATCCATTCAAAATTCCTGTTGAATGTCAGTTTTTCCCCAAAGACTGCCATTGCAAATAGAGCATATTTCATTTATTTATGCCATTTGAAATAAGCAGTAAGATGTGAATAAATGTTACTTTTTGCTGATGATCCAGCATTGAGATCCATAATTTAATTATTTGTTCTCTGTGTATATTGTCAGAGGCATGCTGAGATGGCACTCAAAAATAAGAATGTAAGCAGAGGCCTCCAGAATCAGAACAAAGACCCATTAATCTAGTGACATGGATATGATTTCTATGCAAGAATTTGTTTTGAGCTCATTGAATTTTGCCCAACATGTTAAAAATACGACATTACTGTATGCAGAATTCCCTGTTATAATTTAGATCTTGATTAAAATAATGTAAATAATATGTAGATATTTTTAAGATAGGCATTTTTTTTCCTGCAAGTAAATAAAGCAGCAATTTTTTGAAAGCAAATAAAACCAAACCCTTTAAAAATAAAACTCTACGGTTTTTTTTTTAATGGATTACAGAATGGCATGAAAAAAAATAATATTGTTCCCTTAATTCATTCTGTATTTTTAAAAAAATTGGTTACCCATAATAGCAAGTTAGCAAAAGGGCAAAGTAGACATTTCTCTGTTCTCTGGTGTTTCTCTTTACTTGCTTTTTTATCACAATCTCCCAGTACTTCCCCTATTCTAGAGTGTAAATTTAACAGTATAATTAAACAAGTGTCATTTTTGAAGAGTATCATGGCTTATGCTTCATTTAGCACAACAATGTGGTATTAACCGAATTGACAGTGCTCAGTCTTGCAAGCACATCATGAAAGAAAGGAAATTAAGTGTCCAAGGATTGGACCTATCCCAGCTTCTATATGAAGTTTATTTTTCTTCTTGTGCCAATTTCCACTCTAGGCATCAAGGTTATCATCAGACTCAATGGAATTTACGGTGTAAGGATTTCCCTTGGAGAAGGGCCATTGTTTTGTACTAGAGCACAAAGAAATGCTTGGTTCAGAACCATGGAAAAATATCTTTTATTTGAAACACTGGAGTGTTGTAATTGATGCAAATGATAGTAAGTTAAATGGACTAATAATCTAATAAATAAAGAGAGCTTATCTGGTCTAGTGGTTAAGGAGCTGGTCTAGAAATCAGGAGACTGTGAGTTCTAGTCCTGCCAGCTGGGTGACTTTGGGCCAGTCACTTACTGTCATCCCAACCCATTTCACAGGGATGTTGTGGGGGAAATAGGAGGAGAAAGATGTGTTGGATATGTTCGCCATCTTGAATTATTTGTAAAAATAACAAAGGCAGGATACAAAAAAATAAATAGTTGGATAAAACAATAAACGAATGGACTTTTCCAATTGCTGCCTATCAAGAAATATTCAGAAACACAGATTCAGAAATAGTCTGAATTTTTGCAACAGAGATTCTCAGCTATCAACATTAAATAAATATAAAACCAGAATTATTTTTATTAGGAATATTTACAAGGAATTATGACAAAAAAATACAATATTTAATTTTACATCAGCAGCAGCGAGAATAATGTACACACAAAATTGGAAGAATAACAATGTACCATCAGAGGAAAATGTAACAAGGAAAATCTTAGAGTGTGCAGAGATGGATAGATTCACAAAAGAAATAAAAGATAAAGAAGATAAAGAAGAAACAGAATATTACATGATATGGAATAAATGGTATTAATTGTTAGAGGATAGATAGTTAAGGAAAGACTAAATGAGGAAGATATAGGAGTTAGAAACTAGTAACAAACTTGTATATATGGAAATGATACAAAATGTATGATTGTAATTTAATATATTAAATTCTTTTCCACCACTGACATACACCACTTGTGCAAATGGAGCTGCACACACACCGCTCATCCGCACTAATGAGGAATTATCACCTATTCCCCCTTCTGGTTGTCCGCAAAGCCGCAAAGGTTGGATCAGCTGATCTTTAAGATACATTTAAGACTGGGCTCCAAAAACCAAAAGCAAACTTTTGGTATAAAGACAGATTTGTGTTTAATTTTCTGGCTCAAAAGCCATATCTTGGCCTTGGTTCTATGCTTTCAGAATTTGAGAATATCAAAAAGATTTTGCTAAAGCAGCAAAATGTTTGTGGACTTTTCTACTGGTTATACAGAAAAAGGATTCAAATGGAGATAGACTTTATGAATAGAGTTCTCTGAAAAAAATAAAAGGAGGGAAGTAAGTTGCGTTGTTCCTCTAAAACAATCAGTTTGTTTTCTTCTTACATTGCATTCTGATTTTTTTTTTTAAGGAAACCCATTGTTATTTGTTCTGATTCTCAGGCAAGGAATTAACAGATCTTTACAAAATTCCCAGTCAGTCTTTTCTTTGACCATCTTTCTCCATGATTTGATCTCTTTGTGTTCATTTGCTTTGGAATTGGCTGCCAAATTGAGTAAAGAAAAGTGGGTTTACTGGAATATCTAACTCTGTTTGTTAAAATGTTCTTTCTAATGTTTTAACACCAATTCTTCCACAAGCTATATGTCCCTCTGAATTAATGAATTCTTTGTAAATGTGATGTAGGACACTATAGAAAGAATGATGGATCAGACTATATGATTAGAAAAAAAATAAGGTAATAATTTGATCTTTTTTTAAAAAAAGAGAGAATACACTTTCTTTTATTGATTTGTAGGGTTGAATCATTCTCACCTTTTTCAATGCAGGAACCTATCACAATTTCCCTTAATGGATGGATTTTCTTTGGGTCTGGCTGTCCATCCTGTTTAATGTCAAGAAAAAATTTCCCTGTAAATCTGTATTTTTCTCTCCTTATCCTTCAAGGCATTTCACAAGGTTAGCATGATAGAATTAAAATGAAATAATTAAACACACATTACATCCCTTGACATTAAACAGTTGGAATTTTAAAAAATCAGCAACAATTAATAAAAAAGCAGAAGTAATTAATGAAAATCAGATTGTTTCTGTGGATCATGTCCACGAATGAGGTCTAGAACAGCCTAATATAAGGCTGAAAATGTCTGTCCATCTATTTAATATTGATGGGTCTCCACAATGCCACCATTGATCCCATTCATCCATCTATATGTGTGGCTTAAATATTTCAGTTAACAGATAGCATTGATGTTGCAGATTATTCTTAGGCAAACTCTCCATAGAAATCTTTAAAGTCCAAAGCCTGTGATTCAAATTCACCAGAAACTGAACAGCTGCCAAAATAAGTGGTAACAAAATGCTTGACCACTTATCAATATATTTACGTTTGCATTTAGTGGCAGTCTAGTTTCATAGAGCAATAAAATCTGAATGAAATTCTCATAAAGTGAAATCTGCTTTCCCTAGACAGGACTGGAAATTAGAAATTAAGTTTGTAATATCAACTTCTGGAGTCAGGCTGTACAATAAATCTACCGCTAAGTGGAGGAAACAGCTACTACAAGCTTATCTCTTGGGAAATAGCAGATTGACTACTGTACTACAAGAGAATGGATGAGAAGGTCATAGTTATTGACCATTACAAAACCTCCCACATGGATTAATCATCAGTACATGACACTTGTTAGGCTCTGTAGGTAGTCTGTAAAAGCAATCTCTCTGTGGAAGTTCCTCAGAATATTCCCTCTTCCCATGTCCAGCATCAAAACTGAAATAATCTCTTTTGCAACAATAATCTCAGTTGCAACAATTATTGGTTATGGATGGATCAATACACTTACCTTGTTCTAACCCAACACAGTGTACACTCAGACTCATAATTCAGACTGAGAAACTATAGATTCAGTACAGACTCTCCAGTTTATCTTGATGGAATACTAAAAATCAGAAAGGATAAAACTAAGAGATCACTTCCATCTTCTTCACCCTCTGAAGTAAAACTTGGTCATTATTAAACCATGGCTGATAGATGTCTTGCTGTAAACATATCCAGCATTACATAACATAGCATCGCTTGTTTGGATGCTTGACCTGACTGATCAAAATAATGGGCTTAGGAGAAGGTGGAGCAAATCTGAAGGTTTTGGAGCCTGATTTTTCCCAATTATTGTGTCCTAATTGCATCCTCATGTCCCTTTGCCAGTATCCATAGCTATGATGATTTCATTCCCTTTTTCCATAGGCGTCTTTCATAGATTATTGAAGTCCATAAAACAAATAGGTTCAAGCAGTTGAAAGGCGTTGCAAATGAGGCACATTTAAGAGCCACAATGGACTGCTATAGTCCAGTGGTGGGTTCCACCCAGTTCTGCCGAGCCAGTAGCGGTAACGATATGATGTCACCGAACCAGTTCTGCCCCCACACTCCCCTCCACCCCCCACACCTACCCCCCCACATTAGTCTTACCTTTTATTTGGCCCAATCCCCAATCTATTGCTGCCTCCTGAGTCCCAGCTGATGGCTAGAGGGAAAAAAACTGTTTAAACTCTTGCCGTAGGACTTCAAAGGGCCGCCCTACAGCTGATCAGTGTTAAAAGAAAACAAATGAGTAGACCGGTGCCTGCAAAAATACATGAGTAGATCAGTGCCTGCAAAAATACATGAATAGATCAGTGCCTGCAAAAATAAATGAGTAGATCGGTACAGCTCTGCAAGCAGTTAAAAGCCTGGTAGACCTGCTAAATCCTAAATAATTGTCACATGACCATCAAGCCACGCCCACAAAATAAGCCACACCCACAGAACCGGTAGTAAAAAAAATTATAACCCACCCCTGCTATAGTCGTAAAGAAGATAAGTGCGCAAGAGTGTTCTGTTGTCTTTGCACTGGAAGGAGAGATCATATCTTGGTGCCCTGAAATGGGTGATGATTACATTCACTTTAAAAAGACATGAGGAGAAGGAGGGAGAATCGGGGAGATGTCAACAGGAAAAAGAATGCATGACTTACATCTGTGCAGGCACGGCTTGTTCCTCACACTGTGACAGCAAGACAGCTTTTCTGTATTTATTTACAGCAAAGCTTAATAATTAATGAACACTTATTATTATAGCTGCTCTAAAACCATATGGCATGCGGGATGTGAACAAATCTTTTGAGACAAAGCACTCAGTGGAAGCGTGTTCTGATTTAGCTACTTTTTCTTAGAGCAGAAGGCGAGGTGCTTTCCCAGCATGGAGTGTTTACTTGAAGGTCTTCATTTAAATAGGCTTCTGTTCTGTTCTGTTCTGTTCTGCTCGGGCTCTTGTTTCAACAAATTGTTGGCCAGATCTTACATCTATTGAACTTAGGAGAAAACAGTGAAGATAATGGGAATGATAAAAAGTTGGAGATGGCATCTGCTCAGCTACATAGCAGATCAAAGCCCTGGCCTGTGTGTCCCTTCCCCACTCTACACGGTCCAGAAATAACTACGGCATTTAAGTATTTAGGAAGACATAGACCCATCCTGGACATCTGGTAAGCAGTCAGATCATAAATGTATCAAAACAGAAACACAAAATGATCTCAGTCACTAGCTGTTGGATTAAGTAGGCCTATTCAGAAGCTAGAACCATGCTAAAGAGTGTGTAGTACATTGAATTGAGTAGTGAATTACTCCTAGGAGAATGTCATGGCCCCATTGGAGCCCAGGTCTGAGGAGGAAGAGGATATGAAGCTGGGGCCAATGGAAGGGGAGGGCACAGTTCCTATGGCCAGGGGTGGGATTCTACCGGTTCGAACTGGCTTGGGTGAACTGGTAGCTCTACGATCAGCTGGGAGCAAACCGGTTCGCTCCGACAATCAGGTCGGCCCGCCCACCTGCCCCTGCGGTTTACTTATCTATATCTTCTCAGCTGATTGGCGCGGCAAAGCGGATTGCCGTGCCTCAGCTGTGTTACTCCCAAATGGTAACACAGAAGTTAGTATTTGTAAAAGTGCGCACGCACTCACAGCGCACGTTAGGCGTGTGCAAAATGTGCGATCACTAAACTGGTTGTTAAACCAGCAGCATCCCACCACTGCCTATGACCCATGAGGAATGAGGCAATCCTGGGTCCCTTGAGCCTTGGATGAGTAGGCAGGGAGGAAGAGAGGGCGCAGGCTGACCAAGGAAGTGGGGATGGAAAGGACAAGCAGTGGACCAGAGGAGGGACGGAGCTCCAGAGACAAGCAAATGCATCCCCCACCCGATCCCAGAGTGCAGAGAATGGAGAGGAGGCAGAGTCAGCACAAGGCAATCTGACTACTCGGGAAGAGGGTGCCCCGTCTCTCCTCCCGAGGATCATCTGGAGAGTAGCATTTAAGGAGAGGGTTTTGTCAGGAACAAGTGTTGTATTTCCCAGCACTCCACGGCTCCAAGAAGGACTTTGCTCCAGAATCCTTGCTGATGTGGACTGAGGTTTGATCTTTTGCTTTGACATTCATCGTGCCAAGTTTGAGATCCAGTCTTGTCCTTAGAGCAGTGCTGCTCTTATGGATTTAACTGCCGGGAAGTTGCATGTGCAGGTGTGTGTGTTTGAGCCTTGCTCTTGGGCTGTAAGGCAGGGGTGAAATTCAGCAGGTTCTGACAGGTTCTGTAGAACCGGTAGCGGAAATTTTGAGTAGTTCAGAGAACCGGCAAATACCACCTCTGGCTGGGCCCAGAGTGGAGTGGGAATGGAGATTTTGCATTATCCTTCCCCTGCCACGCCCACCAAGCCACACCATGTGCACCAAGCCACATCCACAAGACCGGTAGTAAAAAAAATTGGATTTCACCACTACGGTAAGGGTAACCTGGAGAACGGACCGGGAATTGCTGGATTGTGGGGATTGTAGAGGATGGTGGTTGAATAAAAATTGTCAAGCTTCCGGCAAGCATGTGTTGCTTGCACGCCAACGCTGGGTCATAAGAGAGAAGGAGGAATTGGGTTGGTGTCAAGACTTTGCCTAACAAATAGGCAAATGTCTTTACTTTAAAAATCATATGCTACTATAAAATTATTAGTTTATATACTGTCCCAAAAAAAATCTATGTATTGTTTTTAAATTTACTGTGAGCTTCAAACATCTGTTTCCCTGTTATTTTAAAATGCAAGAATCTCAGGAGTTAGATGAGGCTCAAGGATTCTCCTTTAGCTGTGTTAAAGATGCTGTTGGTTTCATTCACTATTTTACAGGTAGTCCTTGACTTATAATAGTTCATTTAGTGACCATTCAAAGTTACAACAGCACCGAAACTGACAACTGGGTTTTGTGACCTCTTTTTGTGAACTTCTGATCCAGTGGTGGGTTGCTACCGGTTGGTCCCGGATCAGGAGGCTCCGCCCACCCGCCCGGACATCTCTGCGCATGTACAGAAGCATCACACATGTGCATGCTCAGAAGCATCAAGCGCACGTACCCACAAGCAAACTGGTAGCAGCCGAAATTGAAACCCACTACTGTTCTGATCAGCAAAATCAATGGGGAAGCCAGATTCACTTAACAATCGTTTAACTAATGTAACATCTATACTGATTCATTTAACAACTGGCAAGAAAGGTCATAAAATGGGGCAAAATTCACTTAGCAAATGTCTCACTTAGCAACAGAAATATTGGGCTCAATTGTGGTCATAAATCGAGGATTATCTGTAGTTAGCCTTAATTAAGGTCCAGCCTTTCTTGCTGTATTTTTCTTGGTCTATGAAATAAATGAGAGGTCTTTGCAGGATTGAATTTGCACTTTCTGATGAAAAAGAAGCAATAACCATGGCTAGATAAATATTATTTATTCGTTTGTTCAATTTCTAGGTCAATGTCTCCTTTAGTTAGCTGCATTCTATACTGAGGAAATAGCTTATATGCAGTGAGTAATATACAATGTGTTTAACATTGGCTCAAGGTTGACTCAACCTTCCATCCTTCCGAGGTTAGTAAAATGGGAACCCAGATTGTTGGGGGCAATATGCTGAATCTGTAAACCGCTTAGAGAGGGCTGTAAAGCACTGTGAAGTGATATATAAGTCTAAGTGCTATTGCTATCTAAAGGAGTGAAAACAAACTCAAACCAGCACTGAGTTACAACAAATCATGGTCAAAATGCAAGTGAAATGAAAGAAACTGAATCGGCTGACAATGATTTGATAGGCAATCAAAGTCTGAAAAGCATCAGTAGGATCAAGGAAAGACTGGTAACCGTGCAATACATCTTAGCAGCCATGTTCCAAAGGCTGCGTCTTCTATTTCAGGACAATCCTCAGTTGGAAGGTATTTTCTATTTGCAGGCCATAATGAACTGCAGAGTTTGTGATTCTTTGTAGTTAGTGGCACAAGCTGTTACAACTAAAAGAGAAAACTTGAAGATGCAATCCACTGCTTTGGTCATGCCAAGTTAATAGAACAGCTTCTGGTTATGTCTTTCCAGGAATTTGCTGATTCCGTGTACCAAATAATTACAGAGAAATTTCAGGAGGTGACGGATAACTTTGCTGCCCTCCATGCATGTCACAGATCCCTTGCAGGAATTGTAATGACTAGAGGTAAGCGTCCAATTTTCTTGCTTTTTGCTTAGCCTATAGTTTTATTTATTCTAAGAAAAGCCTGTCAATTCATTCCCTTAGTTGCTTGAATATAGATAATATCTGTATGTGCCCCAGTCTACCTGCACTTAGTAATTAAAAGTGTGTGCGATGGTAACACTATTCTGAAATGTAGCTACAACATTAAGTTCACCTGCCTGAATCTCCAATAAGGTAGGAAGCATTTACGTTGAAGTCTCCCAAGCTGCTTCGAACTTCGCATAATGCAGCAGGAAAGTGAGATAATGTGCTTTAAATAAGCATATAAATAAAGCATATAAGCACTTCATCCTTTTTACAACATTATGGTGAAGATAAAGTCCCATTTCAGAGGAATGATGGGATGCAAATGTCTTCCTTTTCCAGGCATTAAAGCAGCCACATCTTGTGCAGCACTTGTGCGCATCTGCTTCAAAAGCTGTTCCAGTTTGCCCATTCATGTGCATATAACTCCACCTGTGGAACTGCTAGTAAAGCAAAGGAGCTGTGTGTACACACGTGGAAACTGGGGGGATGGTTTTCAAAACAGCCATACAGATCCAGCAAAAGTTCTATATAAAAGCTGTTCTAAGGATTGAAAGAGAAGTTTCCTGCATGCTAATATGTTTTATTCTTTTTTTAAAAAAATAACCCAAAACAGTTTTCCTCGGTGCATAAATTAGTCAGGGTGTCAGATGCAAAGAATCAAGTTTATTTGTAAAGTTGCAACATGGAAGTGTTTAACTGACAGTTTATAAAATAGGAAGTTTCTCCCTGACACCTACCCTAAATCATCATCCTTGTAATTTCAACCTATTACCATATTTTTCGGACTATGAGACACATCTGACTATAAGACACACTAAATTTACAGGGGGAAAACAAGAAAAAAAATTGTTTTTGGTGAAAACAGGCCATGCGAAGCACTGCAGAGTGCTTCTGGGGGCCGGAGAGGGTGAAAACGCAATGCACAGAGAGCTTGGGAACCCCAAAATGCCCATATTTGGTCTATAAGACGCACCTAAATTTTCACCCACTTTTGGGGAAGGAAAGATGCGTCTTATACTCTGAAAAATACAGTAATTCCAGTCCTACACTCTGGGACAATAGAGTACAAATCCACACCATTTTCTTTCCAAATTCTTTAATTCTTAGGTTTCTATGTGTACAGGTAATTCTTGATTTATAGTTCATTTAGTGACCGTTTGAAGTTATAATGGATCTGAAAAAAGTGACTTATGATTGCTTTTCACACTTACAACCATTGCAGCAACCCCATGGTCATGTGATCAAAATTCAGATACTTGGTAACTGACTCATATTTATGACTTTTGCAGTGTCCCGGGGTCATGTAATCAACTTTTGCAATCTTCTGATGATCAAACTTAATGAAGAAGCCAGGTTCATTTAACAATCTTGTTACCAATTTAACAACCGCAGTGGTTCATTTAATAATTGTGGTAAGAAAGGTCATAAAATGAGGCAAAATCTCTTAACAAATGTTTTGCTTAGCAACAGAAAATGTTGACCTCAATTGTGGTCATAAGTCAAGGACTACTGTATTCACATTCACACATCCATAGACATTGTTTTATCTAACTCTTAACCAAACTGTTATTCCTATAATTATTTCATTTTATTTCATTTACACATTCTGCTAGGGAAATATTGCCTCATACCAATTATGTTTGAGTACAGAAAGTTGCTAGTAAGAATAATTGATCTTTCCCTTATATGTGTTTTATTGAATACTACATCAATATGGATATTACCTTAACATCTACTCTAGCTGCAAACAGAAATATATTCTTTAACATATTAGCTAACAAAGACTATTATTGGGATCTTGCTACAGCATAGCACTTTGGGGTATCTGCAGAGAATTAAAAAGAGTAGACATCCATGGGGAAAGAAGCTTCACCTGTTTTATGTGCAGCAAACATTAAAAATTGTCACATTTTGATCACATCATTGTGATTGCCATCTTGATTTTTTTTAACCGTATCCTGCAGATATCCCTGATAGAACTATGAGTCTAATTTCCTATCTTTTATTATGGCTTTTCAACAATTTAAGAATGGCATTTTTCATTATGCCCCAGAATTGCATAGATGAAATGTAGAAGCATGATCTGATTCCAGCTGGTTTTTTTTCCTCCCTTTCCTACATAAAGTTTGATTTCAGCTCCAAATAGAGTATTAAAGACTTGAATTAGTGTATTAAATGTAGACTGTAACCTCATATGCATATGTTTAGAGTTTGACAGACAATTTTTCAGAGAAAGCAGGAGGTATCCAATGCATATTCAGAGGAGCTTGCTAAATTATCTGGAACACACTGGCATTATGCTGTAGATTTAGGCTATACGATATGTTAACTGCTAGCGGCTCCAACTAGATTACTAGACAGAAGTGAACCATAGTAAACCAAAGACCTACTCCTCAACATGGTATTCCTTGGGTACTTGAGAATTCAGCTCAAGAATGCAGTGAAAATTAGCTGAGTTATCTTGAGCCACATCTTGGTTTAGGAAAAGCCAGTTCTAAATAACCATTCCAGGACAGGAAATCACAGAATAGTGAGAACGTCCGTGATACATCTAGACAAATACTGAGGTCCTCGCTGAAGAAGGTTCTTCTAGGGAAAATGAGAGGTCAACATTCTGTTGCTATTAATATATAAGCACAGAAAAACAGCAGAAAAAATCTCCACTAGAAGGAAGTCCCCTATTTGGCTTTTTGATCAAATTTCACCTATAAAATCACCCGCAGTATTGTTAGCAACTGGAAGGTGAAAAGTGCTCAGTTATAGGAGAGAGCACCTTATGTTGGGCTCTCTTATAACTGTATGCTAATGAATATTTTGGTTCATCCTGATAAATTTACAGCCAAAGTAGCTTAATACAGTATGTCTCAGCAGAGAGTTATTCATTCATTCGTTCGTTCGTTCATTCGTTTATTCATTCATTCATTCACTTATTCCTGCAGGAACTGAAGAGACACTCAGTGGTTTATGCAACAAAGCTGTAGGTTTCAGTGAGAGCAGCTCATGCCTGAAAATTCTCTTGAATTTATTAGAATAAACAGTTATTCTTCTACATTGAACCTTGGCTGACTGATTCTCTAATCTCATGATTCTTTGCGCCTGGATCTAACTCTGAGACTTTGAGTAGGCTTTTGATTAATTTGACTGGCTCTTGGTTGATTTGCTGGTTATACACTGATGTGTCTCCTTAATTGCAAGTATCCTTTTTTGTGATTCTAGGTGATTTATAAAAAAAACGAGGAAATCATATAAAATTCATAGCTAAAGTTAAAAAGTCTGTGGTTGATTCTTCCATTTGCCGAGCTTGACCTGGAATAGGATAGTTACAATAATATTTGTTCTCTTGGGAACCATTCTATTACCAGTATATCCTTACATCTCAAGGTAGATCCACAAGTAGATCCCCAAGTGACAGCCTGCACCAGAAGTACATTGAAAGTGCACCTCTGCACACAGGAAAGAGGGACTGATTCTCCATCCATGGATCATTCACCATTCCAGAAATTCTCATGTAGACTTTTAGTGGGAAATAGGCATGTAGGACTTGATAAAGTGTGAGAGATAGAAAAGAAATGAAAGAGGAAAAGGGAGTATTATGCAATGCTTTGGTTTCACCCACATCAGATCAAGCTCTAACCTTTGCTAGTTATGGGCCCAATTTATGCATATTTCTTGTCAGTCTAGAATTCAATTATTAGAAAAAAATAAATTTAAAAAACTAAATGCTGGAATGTGTAATACCACCTTTCCTCTTAACTGGCAATTACTGGACAGAATAAAGAACTGCAGTTGTTCATTATGTGGCCCATCTTATTATTTTCAAATAATAAGAGTAAAAAGACTTCCACACTTAACTTGGATAAAAGATGGCAGGTATTTAAATACTGTTTTTTCTATTTAAGGGTAATGCATCTGGACAGTTAACAACGGATAGAAATGTTTTCCGTCTTCTTTTCTTTTCAAATGCATAATCTAAGAAATTTAGTCATCTTCAGAGGGGAAAGCAAGGATGCCTACAGAAGAGTGATATACCCCGATTTCTTTTTTCTGCGTCAGAGTTCATTTTTCTCTTGCAAGCTCTCAGTTTCTCTCTTTTTATGAACCTGACAATCACTTTGATCTTAAAAGCAAGCAGGGATGCCTTTTCTATTATCTTATATGAAATAAAGATGAAGTGGACGAAAGGGGCTCTAAACAGCAATTTCATGCTGTGATAAAAGTTAGAAAATTAGAGTCCATATTGCTTGAAATGGATCTTAATCATCACTAAGTGGGGTAGCTGGAGAAAAGTAAAAGTTGACAATCTGTCTCCATGGATCCTTCTAGTGGTTTTAAGATTTAGAATGCATGACACCTAAAAGGAATAAGGAATATTAATGGGCAATCTACTTCTGGCCCTTAGTGGGAAGCTGGTAAAATATGTTTGCAGAAAGATGCAATAATCTGTCGGTTTAAGGATCCAACCAGGATGCCTTTCAAACAAAATCAATTACACAGGTAGACTTCTTTCACTAAATGGTGTGAGAGGAGGCAGGTGACCATTTTTCAAGGATGGTTTAATTTGTATTCTTATACTGAACAGACAGTGTGGGGCTAATGCAGGGGTGACAGGTTCTGGAGAACCGGTAGTGGAAATTTTGAGTAGTTCAGAGAACCTGCACTCTGGCCCCAGAGTGGGATGGGAATGGAGATTTTGCAGTATCCTTCCCCTGCCACGCCCACCAAGCCACGCCCACAGAACTAGTAGTAAAAAAAAATTAATTCCACCATTGGGCTAATGACAAAAATGAACCCTTCCAATTTGATAATTCTTTGAACCATCGTGAGATCAGAAAAATCAAACATATCTTTGTGCAAAACTCTTGAATGTTGAGCAAGAGTTTTATTTATTTATTTTATTTATTTATTTCGTCAAGCATGTATTTTATGACAGATACAAGTGTAAACATAATTATAAATACATGAAAAGGATACGAATAAAAGAAAACATTAGGATGGTAGGCATGCTGGTGCGTTTATGCACGCCCCTTATTTTTGAAGATAATACTTTTGAAGATAATTATCTTATCCAGTGTCCATATTATAGTAAATATAAGTCTTTAATAAAGTGTACCTGGAACTGTTTTAAAGAGCATGTGTGAATTTCTTGTGGTCTGTCTTTGCAGGACAATATGATTGGCTTGTCTGAACTTACAGAAAGATCTTAATAAAGGAAGTTCTTCCTAACATTGCCCCAGAAGTGTACTGGGCCCAAATTGGCTGCAAATATGCAATCTGTATATTGGTCCAGAAACTAGCTTTTTTTTTTTTTTTTTTGGCAATAATACATTGAACAAGGAAGAAGCAGACTCTTGGAAACACTTTTCTCCCTTGTTCACAGCAGGAAGTAAGTGTAACAAACCATGGAAATTAGAACAAGAAAGGAATGCTAAGTCATCACATTTATGTATCTGTCAGTGCCCAATGTCTCCCTATAGTACATTCTAGAGTGCCTTTCTTTTCTGCATCGAAATTATATCTTGTAGGTTTCAGTGCTTCCTCTGAGAGATCTATTCATTCTAAATTTCTTTAGTTGTTAATAATGATTCTTCTTTGCTTCTCTATTTTTCTGCCTATGATCTTTATTGAAGCGTTCTTCCCATCATCATTCAAATTGCCCTGAACAGTGCCTAACTTCTGATTTCCACTCTTCCTCTTGTTTTTTTTACCTCTCAGAATCAGGCAGACTGTTCTACTGTTCCTGAATAATCAATGAGTTAATCTATGTATTCCCCATTATTTCAATCTTTCCTCTTTTGAATCTCTTTTTCAGTTGAAAATGTTTAATTAGTTCTGTTGCCATTCTGATTTTATACCTGGTTTGATCATGTTGGGAGGGGGGGGGTTGCATGATTCTCATAATTAGAGATGAGCCAAAGCATACACAGTGAAATAAATGGAAAAGCCGATTCCAGAATTCCCTATGACAGTGATTTTGCCATCACATGCCAAAAGTGGGGGGAGAGTGGGGGGTCATATAGGCATGTGCCCACACCCATAATTCAAAGACCCCTGTGCCCCGCACATGTGCATGTGCCCCCCATACTGCCCCCGCTTTTGGCACGTGATGGCACGGTGGGTCCAGTAGGCCCATTTTTCGCCCTCCTCCAGAGGCTTTCTAGAAGCCTGGGGAGGGTGAAAATGGTCTTCCCCATCCCCCTGGAGGGCCTCCGGAAACCAGAAACAGCCTGTTTCCTGATTTCCAGTGGGCCAGGAAGGCCCAAAAATCAGTTGACCAGCGTTTGTATGCGCGCTGGAGCTAAGCTAGGGCAATGCTCACATGCCCACAGATATGGCTCTGCATGCCACGTATGACACGAACAGAGGACAGAAAGTCAGAATTTGCCCATGTTTCTGTTTATGAACCATCTCCCTATTTCTCTTTAAACACCCCGAGACTTTATTTACTTATTTATTAATAATATTTTTATTATTAAATTTATTTGCCACCCATCTAAACTTTGAAATGTCTCTGGGTGGCTTACAGCATTAAAAGCAATGAAACCATAAAAGACAAATATGTAGTACTGCAGGCTACCTCTGTTGACTGCTAGCTGCTAGAAATTCGGCAGTTCGATTCTCATTGGCTCAAGGTTGACTCAGCTTTCCACCCATCCAAGGTCAGGTAAAATGAGGACCCAGATTGTTGGGGGCAACATGCTGACTGTGTAAACCGCTTAGAGAGGGCTGTAAAACACTGTAAAGCAGTATATAAGTCTAAGTGCTATTGCTATTACAATACAAGTGAAGTTGCAGTTAACAGATAGAGAGGGAGGGAGCAGCATGTGTGGCCGGAAGTAGGTGGAATTTTCTCCTAATTCAAGCACCTCTGATGTGATGCTGTCCTGTTGGTCCAATGCCATCTGGCAGAGCCAGATCTTCAGACCCATAGATCAGAATGGTGAGAGCCAATCTCACCTAATGGATAAGATGTTCCAAAAAGATGTTCCATGGCAGAGAACGCTCTTCTCCTGGACCCCACCAGCTGAAGTTGCCTGGTTGATGAGGCTCCCAACATGCTTCCTCTGCTGGCACAGGTGGGGTAGGCCAGTCCAACTGGGGTGAGATGGTTCCTCAAGTAACCTGGATCCATGCCATGCAGGGCTTTAAAAGTAATAAGCAAAGTCTTGAATTGCACCAGGAAGCAATTTAAAAAACTTAGTACTAGGTTGCTTCTTTCCTTGGTTAGTTTCCAATTGTTTCTTACCTTGGCTTTTGGCGCTTTGGAAAATAGTTTGACCCCTTTGTCTTTGTAGGAGCCCCTCAAACACTAGATCAGCGAATGTTCTAATTACACCTAAATGAGATACAGCCCCACAAACTTTCTATTATTGTCCCCACTCCTTAAAAAAAAAAAATAGGGAATTGCTTCTCAGTACTAAAAGCTCAAAAGTATTGTTTTTCTTTTCCATTCTAAAAGTTGGCTCTGTTTTCTCTTTGCATTGTCTGCCACCTTCTTCCAGATTAGCAGTTTTGATTCTAATATACTATGGATGGGAGGTGGGAGAAGACTTTCAAACTGCCCGATCAGACACTCAATGTATTCTAGGTTAAATCACTTATGTATTTGGAAAGGATAATCTAGTTGCTTAAAAAAAACCCGTAGTTACTCCCAGTCTACTTTGATACAGAGTAAGGCTAAAGAACAGGAGCAGGATCTGCTGGATTTTCACAAGTCAAGCTGGGAAATTCATGGATTAAATTCTGGCTTGCAGCAGCAGATTTATCTCGAAAGCTTCATAAAATACATGTTTCTACTGCACAGCTTCCCTGCTTAATTGTTCAGTTCCCCATCACAGCAGGTTGAAGAAGAGCAGTCTCCTTGGAAAAGAAGTACTCTTCCCGGAACGCTAAAATCAGCATTGGTACCCCCGGTTCCCAGGTAAAATCCCTCTCCAGACGGACATCTTCAAGCCCCTGTAGGGCGCCAATTGTGAGATTTAAAAAAAACCTCATAAAAAGTAAAACGGAGACCATGAACAAGTAAAAAGCAGATTTATTAAAAAGATATATATAAATATATCATAAGCTTTTGCAAAAGGGTCCTCCCATGAAGGAGAGAAAACGTCTTACAGCTCTGAATACATGGTTTAAATACATTTTCAAGCAATCAGCAAAACAATTAAAACACCCGCACTTATCATTGTTTTTCAGACATTACATAACATTTTAGCTTTCTCAGCAACATTTTTCCCGATTTAGAATTCCCCCTTGGAAGGGCATTTCCCTAGTAAAAATACCCTTTCAATATGTCCTTAACTAAAACAATTAATTGGAACAGGGTATCTTACTTCCTTCTTCTAATTTAGCTTGGGTCAGCCTGACCCAACTCAGAATGTACTAATTTAAATTTATGGCATTATTTCCTCAGAAAAGGTGTCATACATACTTCCCCTTTCTAAGTGTCTTACACAGCTAAATAGCTTAGGGCTAGTTAGGTCATACAAAGGGTAAATATGGAGTCACTTAGGCTATATTCTTTACAGGAATAATTCTGTTTCTCTCAGCGTTCCATATTAAAAGGCAGTTCTTTCTTATACTCAGAATAGAAGCTGTCTAGTACATCTATGGAAACATATTTTTAAAAAGTACATGAGATCCAGAGTTGCCATTTATTGCAAAGAGGAATACTTAATTAATTAGTTTCTTTATTTTCTCATTTGATTCATTTCCTACTTTCATAGGAAGTAGGATGAATTCCATCCCATAGAAAGGGATTATGCAAAGCCTTTTCTTTTCCCTAATAAAAAGATAGTAGATAACACTCTATAGCAGTTTTTTGTGATGGTGATCTCAAAAAAGCCTACAAATGCTTGATTAAAGCAATATTTAAGACCCAGTGAGTAAATCAATCGATTGATTGATCGATCATTGGTTGGAGACCCCAAAAAATGCTTTTTTTTTTCCCTTTTGTGTGTTTATTACATTTTAATGCCATTCTTCCCATGAGCTGAAGCAGGTCACAGAATGCTCTCCCATAGCTTTCAATCTCTAAAAGAGGACATTTTGACTGAGTGATGATGATTCATTCAGTACAATCCCCAGATATAGAGATATGGAGATAATGAATACGTAAAGAGTCCACAATATATAACGAATGTTCTGCTCAGTGTCCTAGGCCAGTGATGGTGAACCTTTTTGGCACCGAGTGCCAAAAAGGTCATGTGGAAATGTCGTGCATGTGCGTGCACTTATCAGGGCTACACTCCAGAAAAGCGGAACTTCCAGGTTCTAGCATGCATGCATGCACGATGATCAGCTGGCTGGCGCACATGCGCAGGCAGGTTTTCTGCCCTGCCGCATGGGTGAACAGATTGTGCTCCAGAAAAGCTGAACTTCTGGGTTCTGGCATGCATGTGCACCCGACAATCAGCTGGCCAGCATGAATGCACACACCAATTTTCGACACTGCTGCACACGCGAAGGACAGCTAATCGTCACACACACATGGGTGCCAGAAACTCAGAAGACAAACAGGCAAGGCCGCACGTGCCGGGCAGTGGTGGGTTGCTCCCGATTCTCACCGGTTCGCAAGAACTGGTAGTAAAAATTTGTAGTAGTTCAGAGAACCAGTAATAACATTGGCTGGCCATGCCCCCAAACCGGTCCCCGGCAAGATCGCCACTCACTTACCCCACCCATCTCATCAGAGGCTTTTTTTTTTTTACTTTTAAAAGCATTTTTTCTACAACCTCTTCGACCAAAGAGGTTGCAGGAAAAAAAATGCCTTTAAAAGCTTCTGATGATCCCAGCTGACTTGCCTGATTATCAGAGGCTTTTAAAAGCATTTTTTTCTGCAACCTCTTAAGGTTGTAGAAATAATGCTTTTAAAAGTTAAAAAAAAAGTTGGCCATGCCCACCCAGTCACATTACCCCCACCACCAAGCCATGCCCACAAAATAAGCCACGCCCACAGAACCGGTAGTAAAAAATTTTAGAACCCACCCCTGGTGCCGGGCAACATGGCTTCGCATGCCATTTGGGGCACACATGCCATAGGTTCGCCATCATGGTCCTAGGCTCTTCCATATTCCAACGCTTCATTTCCTAACACCAGGGGTGAGATGGCTCAGCTGTTAAACTATGCTAAGCTTGTCAGCTGGAAAGCTGACAGCTCAGGTTTGAGACCTGAGCTCTGTACAATGTGGTGAGCTCCCATTACTTGGCTCTGCTCCTGACCATCCAGCTGTTTGAAAGCATGCAAATGTAAGTAGGTACCACTTTGGTGAGAAGGTAACAGCATTCTGTGTGTCTTAGCCATGCTGGCCACATGACCATGGAAATTGTCTCCAGACAATGGTAGCTCCCTCAGCTAAGAAAAGGATATAAGCACTGTGCCCTAGATTCGGACACAAGTGACAGGAAAACTTTTACCTTTACATTTCCTAACAGAAAAATAAATGAAGATGGTTAAAATTATAGAGTGGTACGCGAGCTTTACATCTTTTGAACACATGTAGGACAGAATTTGTATCACAATGCTTTGTCCACCATCTTGCCAATTTGGACACACACACACACCCCACCAAAACCACTAAGGGATACAGTATGGTGTGTGCACATACATGTGTGGTATTGTAGTAGCAGCAACAATGGCCATACATAAACTCGCTTTCACAGATCTCTTCATTAGGTGGAACAGCAGAAAAGCTGAAAGTTGTAGATCAAGCGAGAAAGCAAATTAGGTTACACGGGAATGCTAAAAAATTTGCCAAGCTGATAACGGTCTATTTGCATGGCTGAAGACATTTGCATTGCTGATAGTCTATTTGCAAAGCTGGTTACAAGTATCTGAAAACATTTTGCAATTTACTCAAGTATTCACTGGAGGGTTACAGACAGTTGGGTTTACTGGGAATAAATGGTAACAAAAAAGGAAAAGTTAACCCTTGAATAGCAATTCAGCCTCTTGCAGATACAGGATTGGCACTGTTTTGCAAAGAAATCAGTCATAATTAAAAGTAAGATATATTCTGAAAAAACCCACTTTGATCATTCTTCCTACCTAATGGGGATTATAATTGCCATCTTATCCTAAAAGTCAAAAGTGTAATGCAAGGCCCATAACTGATCAATAGAATATATTCTTTGCATACAAATTATGTTCAGTAAATCCTTTTCAGGAATTTCTACCTAGTAAATACCCTGGGGGCAGATGTTGTTTCCAGGTGCACATTTAAGTCACTAACTTTCTAAAGCAAGGCCCGAGGGCCAGATTCAGCCTGTGAGCTGCTTAGATCTGGCCTGCAGGGCTTCCCTGGAAATGAAGGACTGGCCGTGATGACTCTGACAGCAAAAACGGAGCTCAGGAGGGCTGCAGGTGGCCTTCCCAAATCGATTTATGCTGGCAGAGGGTTGTAGGAGGCCGTCACAGCCGAAAATGGAGCTCGGGAGCCTGTTTTCTCTGGCAAACCGCTTGGGCCATCACAGGCACCCCTGCGACGAGTGATGTCGAGTTGGCCACACCTACCCTGACCATGCCCACTCTGGCCATCCAAGGTCAAACACAACCCTAATGCGGCCCTCATTGAAATCAAGTTTGACACCCCTGTTCTAAAGGAACCCAAGAAAATAACTATCTTCTTATCTGCCTACATTACCTTCTGTGTTTCCTTCTGTTCTCCCTGCACCATTGTCATATTTCAATATTTCCATAAAAATAATATAATTCTTAGCCTGCTGCTCTTAGTTTTCCCAAACAGATTTGGGGAAAATTATGCTTGGTCATTTGCAGGTGATGCTGCTCATGTCTTCACAGATAACATTTTTTGTCCCATCTCAGTTTTTTCTCTTTCATTCTCTTGCCATGTGATCTCATTAAAAAAATTTCTAAGAATTCAGTCCAATGTTAAAAGCCCATTCCAATTTTAAATTCTGCCTTTATATCCACCTCCCACCCACTCTCATCAACCCTTAAGTTGTTTCATAAAAATTGTTACAGAAGATATATTCAAAACTCTTTCTCAAATAGATAAGACAGGCATCAAGGCTGTAACAAGGATAAAATACGGTTTCCAAGGCTTAATTACCATTATTTTTGGGAAAGTGAGTCTTTTAATAAGCAAACATTGGGTTGAAGCAAGATAAAAATAGAAAACGTGTATGTGAGTGCACGCGCATGTAGTTTTAAAGCAGCACGTCTCCTGAGATTAATTCTTTTTAATAGTTATTTAATTACTTGGGTTTTACTTAGGCTGCAGCATCCTTCACCTAGTTTACAAGAATAACACAAAGCAATTGTTTGCTGAAGGAGATTATGAGCAAATTACTTTCAACCATTTATAGCTTAATACTTAAGGGCATCTAAACATACTATGCTTTTTCTAACCAGACTTTGTGAAATGTTTAAATATAAAGCTCCTGCCTATGTATGCAACAACTGCTGCACTGATGTGTATCTCAAATTTTATTCTCACAAAAACAACTGAGTGAAGTAGCTTGATCTAAAGAAAATGGTTTATTCCCTAGCTATGACTTTGAACCTTGGCCTCTTAGTTCTACAGCATCTCATATCTCCCTGGACTGGCAAATTCCACTTGAGTGGATATTCTCAAGGATATCTGGGTCTTCAGTCATATTGCAAAGCAAAGGGGCACAGCCCTGATAACTGTTCCCATTTTATAAAGAAATGCATGTTCAGTAGTTAAACTAGAGATTTATGCATTAAAATATACATGATTCTTAAAGAAAAGACACTCTAAAACTCACTTTTTATTAGTTGTTGCAAACCCAAGGAAATGAAAACTCACAGTATATAGGATGTATGTTTCTATCATAAAAAAGGAACAGCAGTGATAACAACAAAATAAAGTTCCCTGGAAGATTATTGTTCATCTGGGTTGCAGGACTATCTTTATTATTTCCTTATGGGATATATCATCTCTGGTTAATGATTTAAAAAGTAAACTTTCTCGTTGACTTGGATATAGGAGATCATACGTGTGATGAAAACAATGATTGCCGTTTATCCCCCGAGTAATCACCGATTTAGAACTATCTCTGGTGCTACACGAAAGCATGATCTCAAACCATTATGAACTTTTGATTGTGTGTGCTGGTTTTTTCCCCCCATAGGTATGGACATTCAGCAGGCTCAGGTTATTGTGCTCTCTTCAGGCACCAAATGCCTAAATGGAGAATACCTAAATGATCAAGGACTCGTTGTCAACGATTGCCATGCAGAAATTGTGGCTAGGAGAGCTTTCATTCACTTCCTTTATTCACAGTTGGAGCTGCACTTGAGGTAAGTTTCATTTAGATAATATTCAGGGAAAAAGGGATTATCCAAGGAGTCTAAAATGAATTTTAGAAAACAAAACTACATGTTGGAAAGAGTATGTCGTCTTTCTGAAAAGGAATGATCAGCCTAAAGACAAAGACACACCACTATCAAAATTGATAAAGTTGGATCAGGTTGCTTCATCCAGCGTTCTCTGCATCCAAAGAAACCAATATGGGCTTGTGAGAAATTCATCACCATATCATGGCAACAACATCTTTTTGCATGTTCTACAGCAACCGTACTTAGAAACATACTGGAATATTTGTGAATATTAATCCACATAAACTAGCTCCTAGGAAAAATATATGTGGTTGCTAAGAGTCATCAACTTGATGGCACATAATCATAACTAGCAACCCTTGACAGGCAGATATGATTCTAATCTTTTCTACATTTAAAGATATCTAGATTCATGCCTACAACTGCTACATTTTGTAGTAGCAAGTTCTACATCCATTGTTCTTCTTTCTTCTTCTGGTCATTGTTTCCAGTTCTCTCATGCTTACAAGAAATAAAAACCAGGAAAGAGCAGCAAAGGCTTGCCAGTTAACCAACCAGTTGGCCTGCTTACAATGTCAGTTGATATTCATAAAATAGCTTCGCTGGTCAGCAAGGTGAGACTTCGCCCAAATGTTATTGTATATGCAGTATGTTCTCAATGAGATTCAGCTGGTATTTGTGAGTATACAAATACCATGTAGGAAGATGCCCAACCATCATCCCCTGACGGACTTACCTTGCAGCTGCGTTTCAATTCTAGCAGTTGTAAAAGGACCAACATTACCTTTTTTGCCTCACCATCTCCAGTCCATGATGTAGATAAAATGGCTCTTGATTCATCAGTAAATATAAACAGGAGGATGGCATGAGAAATAACAGCATGAAATATATTTGATTCTTTAAGTGCTCTGATTTCACAGGCTAGCCATTCAGCTGTAGCCTTCGGTAGCCAATAAAATATTGATCATTATAAATACTACAAGTTCAGAAACCAATTATTCTAGCCTGCCAAGTTTTGACAATCCCTGAAACCTCAGGCAGGCAGCATAAAGAATTTCCTCAAGGCCCCAATCCACCACCATCATCCTTCTCGCATTTGTCTTGTAGTGGATTAATTTTAGCTTGATGTAACTACTTTGCATTGTTGGGTTCATAGTAGCAATCTATTAAATTCAGACAACAAGAACTATGGAATAAATTAGATGGAAATAAGAAAGTTCTAATGCAAATTTTTGAGTGGTCTTATAACTCACCATCACTGATTTGCTGTTTTGGATTATGTACAAAATGTACATAGTTACATATCTACTATTTATTTATTTATTTATGAAATTTCTATACCGCCCTACTCCCGGAGGACTCAGTGCGGTGAACAGCCAAGATAAAATACAGATAATACAAACATTAAAAGTTCATGAAAATTATTAAATATTTTGGCCGAAAACAAATTTAAAACACCCAATTTATAAAACAGATTAGAACAATTTAAAAATTTAAAAGGGAGAGTTAGGCCAGGCCAGCCTGCTGAAATAAAAATGTTTTGAGAACACGACGAAACGTGTGCAGATCCGGGATCCTCCGTATCTCCGGGGGGAGCTCGTTCCAGATGGTAGGTGCCCCCACAGAGAAGGCTGTCCCCCTGGGGGCCGCCAGTCGACACCGTTTGGCCGATGGCACCCTGAGAAGCGTCTCTCTATGGGAGCATACTGGTCGGTGAGAGGCTATTGGTAGCAGAAGGCAGTCTCGTAAATACCCCGGTCCGATGCCATGGAGCACTCTAAAGGTGGTAACCAAAACCTTGAAGCACTTGAAGTAACTTTGAAGTTACTATGTAACTACTGTATGTAGAGCTATGTAATTATACATAGGCTGCCTAAAATTCTTTTGTGTTGGCCTGTTTTTCTTCAGCGGTAATTAGATATTCATAATAAAGTCATGTTTCATGAAGCCTCTTGGTTCTTTCTTGATTAATGCACTAATCAAGACCTGATAAAAACAGGGAATAGCTGAGAATGAAAAACTAACTACCTTCTCATTATGAGCATTTTCTTCCTTCGCTCTGGCTGAGTCATATTGTGAAAGCTATTTACAATGAATACACTTTCTTGTATTCAGCTTGTCATTAAGGCGGTTTTGGGCATAAAATTTCTCTCCACTGGCACATGAAACAGATAGCAGTCCTCCAGGTTCAATAGTGCATAATAATACTCCCCTCTGTCTGTGAAAAATTCACAGCATAAAACAGCAAATCGGAGCATTAATCTGGTCTAAATGTTTCTTGAGTGTTAATGCCTTATTGCAACCCAGTCTACCCTAACCTTGTATCGTTCATGTTATTTGACTTAGATATACTATCAGGAAGCAGAACATTAGCAGTTTTGTTCTTTTTTGAGATCATCAGACATTTGTGGCCAGATCTTTTTATGGAATTCATACTTTCTAATGGGAATTGTATTCGTGGAGAATTGCATTCTAGATGGGTATAACTTTAGGCCCTATCCAGGCCTTGGTGCTTAGCAATGTGACAGGAAAGGACGTATAAAATCTATCAAAATCACACAGAGTCTATCTTCCCTTAAAATCTCAGAGAAAGAGAGAGAGGTTTTATATTACATCATCAGAGGTGGGATTCAGCTGGTTCTGTCCGGTTCAGGCGAACCTGTAGTGCGACTGTGGGAGGCTCCGCCCACCCACTCACACATAATATGAGAGCATTGTGCATACGCAGAAGGCCGTGTGCATGCGCAGAGGAGACACGCGCTCACATTTGTGAACCGGTAGGGTAGGTAAGTGAATCCCACCTCTGTATGTCATATCTCCATGTATGCAGTTTTACATGTTATTCGATTGAATATTTAATCATGCCTCCATCTTCCTTCTGCGGATGAAGATTCTTGGAAATGTAGACCCAACCTTTCTGCTAGCTGAAACATCCGCTTTATTTTTCTGCCTAATGAGGCCAGCAGAAAGCAACCTGTAGTAGACCATGTATTGCTGAATCACAAATTTATTTACCCCAGATTGGATGAAATTGCTGGGAATTGTAATTTGGCAACATTTGGAGCACCACATTTGCTTTTCCCCAAGATAGGTTTCAAGTTCATCAACAAGGACTGTCTAAAGCAGGGGTGTCAAACTCACGTTGTCATGGCAGCATCATGACTTTTACCCACTTCGCTAAACTGGGTGTGGCCACCATGTGACGCATCCGGCCCGTGGGCCGCAAGTTTCACAGCCCTGGTTTAAAACTAGACATGACTTCAGTTTTAGGATTGGTTGTATTTTGTTTATTATGTAAATAGAAGAATCAAAGTTCGGATTAGGGAAAGAATTTTCTTCATCCGTACAGCCCTAAACTTCTTTGAACAGTTGCTGCTGCTGATGGAATAAATTGCCTATTAGCATCAATGGAGGTTGCTCTTGAAATACAAAAGATTTTCAGAAATGGAATCGGTTGGTTGATTTCTTTGTTTCTTTTGGGAGGGCCATGACAGGGAAAAGAAAAATTAACTGAATTACATTAATACAATTAATGTCATAGCTGGTTTAGTTCTATGGGCGGGGGGAGACAATATGGGAAACTGAAGGGCTTCTGAACTGATAAGAAAAGATGCAACATGGTGTTAATGTATAAATGGTAAAGTTGCATCATATATTATGATATCATTACGTCTTCCTAAGATAATTATATCAAATAGATAAATCCGAGCTCATATATCATTCAACAAAATATTGTTTAGTAACTCGCCTGTGACTGTGTGGATTACTTATATGGAGAAGCATTTCAGATGCAACGAAGTAATAAAAAAGGTCTTTAATTTGCAGTAGCTATTTTATATATAGAAAGACAGGAAAATTATTTTGTTTGTTTGTTTGTTTGTTTAGCATAATTTACTTTCCAGACTACACTAAACCTAGCGATGTAAGATCAACATGGGATTCTTTTTATACTTTTATACTAAGAATATCCCAAAAGTGCTTTTTCAAGAGGCAGCTGGATTTTCTGATTTTTCTTTGAAAATGTTTTGCTTCTCGTCCAAGAATCTTCTTCAGCTCTGACTGGATGGTGGGGAATGGAAGGATTTATATTCCTGGCAGACAGCTGGATATTTGCATTATTTTAGAGAGTCATTGAGGCCACTTGGGGGTATCTGTGTCCTCAGGGTCACCTGAGCAAATGGGTGCGGAGCCTTCTTGGAACTGATGAAAGGACTGTGTTGTGTCTTCAAAGAAACACCAGAAAGTTCAGTTGCCTCTTGAAAAAACACCTTTGGGATAACCATGACCTGGATGACTGAGAATCTCTGTAGACACACTAAGCAATTTCCTGGATTGCTGGATGTTATATTTGTCAAATGATTAATAAATATATGTGAATTCATACGCAGTCTGATCTAATACTGTCATGAATTAGATGGTCACAATTCATAAATCACCATCATACTAGTTTTTTTGCCATGCTGATCCACTGAACAATGGCGCAATTTTGGACTATCATTCTCCTTCTAGGCTGAATTCTACAGAAAATCTCACATCCCCTGCAGCAAACATTATTATTATGTTTTATCTGATGCTTGACTCTCAACTACTATGGATTAGTCTAATTGTTTTGTTAGAGAAGTTCATTTATATAATGACTATACACTCTTTAAAATCTTGATATTAATAATGAGACCAAACCCTAGGACCTAGATGGGTCCTTTATTCAACCAACATTATTTTGTGTTTTATCAAACAAGCAAGAGTATCTATGAGAAGGCACAGCAGACAAATAACAATATTCATGTGATACTATCATAATGCAAATGCTGTAAATTACACATTTGTGTCAGATACCAAGACACAAGTTCATAATGGTAGCATAGGTGCAATAATGATATTATAAAGATGTCATCATTTTTGACATTATAGTTTGCTTGAAGAAAATATCCAAGTTGGATGCTAGAAAAGGTCTGCCTGGTTTTTTTGGTTGGGTTTGTTTTTTGTACATTGCTTCTATTGATTGTACTGGCCATCTTGACTTTAAGTAAACTGAGTGGTTCCCCCTGCAGGACAGTGTAAAGAAGACATAATTTTTTTCACATAAGATACAGTTCGATAAAAGCAACCCATGGAGAGTCAGCCAACCTAAGAAACAAAGGGTGATGAAATGAAATCAAATGAAAATGTCTTTAGGTGGTTACATTTGGTGTTGCTTTGGAGAAAGGGATTTTAAAACCAGATGGTTGTCTGATACCACTGGATATAAATACACTGGAAATTCACATGGCAATAAAAGAGGTGATAAGCATATCTCAAAAGTACAATGAGACAAAGCTGGAACAAAGCCAGTCTACATATCTGACTGTTATGCTTATATAACCTGTGAACCCCACTCAGCCCAGTCCTTCTCCGTTCCCATCTTTGGTTTATGTTAAATTATTTTCTTCATTTAGCAGTCCCTCTGCTTGCTTTGTGTTAAGCCTGGCATCCATGCCTCTAAGGATAAAACTGTAATCATTGTTTCTTTTGCTTCTGTATTGATCCAGTTTCATAGCACATTCAGTTATGTTATTATATTACTTGGATCAATGCTATGTTGTTTTGTGGTGGAATTCTCCCAACAGCAGAAAATTCTGCTCACAACAACTCGTCCAGATGACTCTCTCTGTTTAGCCAGGAGCCAAAGCTCTTCCTGCGCTGACCCAGATACAAGTATACACACAAACACACACACACATACAAATTGAGAAAGAGAACCATAATTCATCCTGAAATACAAAAGTCAAAGTATTGCAGAGTGAGAGATTAATCTTATTCACAATGCATTTATTCTAGAATTTGTCCAATGTACCTTATTCTTACCAGAAAAATAGTCTTCCAAGCAATTATTGTTGAAATGAGGAAAACATCTTACCATCTCCACATCTCATGACAAATTATCAATTACATGTCTGGAAAGAAGATGGAATAGAGAGAGAAATTGCATCTGTTCTTGTCTGGGATTCCTTCTCTTTCATTTTCTTGCCTCTGTGACATTTGGTCCTCCCCTTCCTCTTCCTGTCCCTTCCCACTCCTAGAATTCTAGGAGGTGATGGCAAAAAGCTGATTGGTAGAGCCACCCGCCATGCATTAGTTCATCTTCTATCTTAAATAAATATAATATTTAACATGACTATTGAAGAAAGGTTCAAAGTATCATTTTGGATAATATACCCAAGTGAAACCTTCTGCTTGGATCAGCATCTCATTCTTAGTTTCTAACATATTGGGCAGCAGGTCTCTGAACTGAGTTGAACTCTGGCATAAAAAGTTCCCCACCAAGTTGAAAGAGGCTTTTCCTCCATCGGGATTCCATTATATCCAAGCTAATAAACTGCTATCAGGAAACTTTCACTTTAACGTAACAATGAAAGGCAACCTTTGTATGCCATCCAAGTGAAAGCTACCTTTGTTCAGGTAGCCCTCAACTTACAATAGTTCATTTAATGACTGTTCAAAGTTACAATGGCATTGTAAAATCTGACTTATGACCATTTTTCACCATTATAACCTATGCAACATCCCCATAATCATGTTGTCAAGGTTCCGAGTAATGAACCCAAACAAACCAGAACTCTTGAGACTTGAATCCACCTCAAAGAACTTCTTTACTGAGTACATCATATTGGCACGAATTAAAGGAAAACCAACTCTAAATAATTCCCACGGTTTCAGTATAATTAAAAGAAGAAATAAACCCATCCCCAAGGGTCACAGGTCACGTTGGCCAATTAGGTCAGTTGACAGGCTCTCCAGGTACTCCTTCCCCGACCTTATCTGTTCCCCATGGAGATGGCCTTGGTTTCCATGAGTAAGTTCTTTGTTGTGTCTTCTCCCTTTCCCTCCTGTGTGGCAACTGAGGAACAGTAAAATGGCTTCTTCCAAGTTCAGTTCGAAGTGGACACATGTCATCAAAATTCAGATGCTTGGCAACTGGCTCATATTTATGGCCCTTGATGTGTCCCATGGTCATGTGATCAACTTTTGTGACCTTTTGACAAGCAAAGTCAATGGGAAAACCAGATTAATTTAACACCCTGGTTACTAACTTATCAACCACAGGGATTCACTTAACAACCGTAACAAAATAGTTTGTAAAATGGGGCAAAACTCACTTAACAAATGTTTCACTTAGCAACAGAAATTTCGGGGTCCATTGTGGTCGTAAGTCAAGGGCTACCTCTGCTTCCTTAGTTCAAAACGAGTATGCTTGCTTTAGATCCTGGAGAGGCAAGATCTTCAAGTGGTTTTCTGTTCTAAAGGTTTAGTGATAATGCAAATTAAGTTGATGGGAGGTTTTGGGAAGAACAGTAGGGAAATGGGGCAGCTGCATGCATCTACCTTCTCTCAAGGGCCTCAATGTTTTTGTCATGGGGGGACCATAAATTTCTTTCAACAGAAAATGCATCATAGCATAAAAACAAGCAAACCATGGAAGAGTGACAGTCCAATGGTTTTAACAGTATGCAGATTTTATGCACTTAGAACAAGGTGGTTGGTTTCAAGTCAAAGACAAGCTGGTCAAAAATGCAATGCAAGATGTTGCTGAGATTCTTGACTGGCCTTATGGAAGAAGAAAAATATTTTAGCTACTTTCAGAGCCAGCAAGAACAATAGCTGTCCTATAGAAAATACTTATTTAGCAGGGGTGGGAGAAATTTACAAGAGAAAAAAAAGTAAAGATATGATTTAAGGAGAGAGTATAAGAATATATTTCTATACCGTTGTTTTGGGCTTTGTATAGTTCTACAAACAGCACATGGGAAACTTCAAGTCTCTAATTTGTTTTGACAAATAAACCATCATATTGTCTCAAAGATGCTTTTTCAAGAGGCAACTGGACTTTCTGGTTTTTCCTTTGAAGATGTTTCGCTTTTCATCCAAGAAGCTTTTTCAGGTCTGACTGGATAGTGGGAAATACCATCCAGGGAAGTTGATGCAGATTCTGGACCCAAAAGGAAGAAATAGAAAGGACTGGTGATTTTTTTTTTAATGCAATTTTTAATTGATTTGAGAACATTTGTACAATGCTTTAGCCCATCATCTGTATCAAACATATACAGTATTCTCTTTTTTGTCAAACAATGTTTTTGTCCTGGTGTTCTGGATATCCTGCTCAGCTCCATTTAAGAACTGTGTTTGTAATACTTGTTTTATAAGCAGAATAAAAATGTTTATTCTTTTCATTTTGTTCATTTTGCATTATTTGTCTTTTAAAAGCCATATTATGACACAGAAGTGATTATGACTGTTTGAATTAATAATGACAAAATTTTCTGATATTTCTTATCATTTTTGTTTATTTGACTTGTTTATCGGTTTGATTGCTAAAGATTTGTAATCCCTGTGATATTGTGGAGTTCATTAAAAGCATCTGCTAGAGAGAACTTACATGAAATATCATAAAGAGAATATAACAAAGAGTCTGAAAGCTAACCCATAGGGAGAAAAGAATTAGTTCTGATTTGGAATGTAAAAAATAACCTGCAACCTTTCTTTGTGATCCTAGCAGACAACAAGAAGACAGCGAGCGATCAATCTTTGTGCGGTTAAAAGAGGGAAGCTACAGGCTAAAAGAGAACATTCTGTTCCATTTATACGTGAGCACATCACCTTGTGGAGATGCACGCCTCAATTCCCCCTATGAAATCACATCTGACTGTAAGACCTGCATTTCTCTAGTTTTGTTCTCCGTTTTTCTATCTTTATAGATACATGGATAGCTACTTCTGTCTTCTGTCAACATTTTTGTTCTGTAAGTAGGCATCACTTATAAAAATAATGCAACTTGACTTCTCTCAGTGGATTGGGGTAGACATAGACTTGATTCACCCCCATTGTTAACCTGTGGTTTGTTTACCATATTTACTTATATAAATAAGGATAAACCATAATAGATTGGCTTCACACATTGTATTAGTTGGCTTTCCCTTGATAAATTAAGCCAAAAGTCAAATAAACCACACTCTGTTTTAACACAGTATATGAACATAACATAAAATTAGTTGTGAAACTGGGAAACAGACTCTAGACAAGGAAATCTATTTTTCTACTTGCACCTTCAAGTTGGTTTCTCAGAATTGGAATGAACTACAGGTATGTTTAATCAACTAGGTCCTTAATTCAGATTCAAAAGTATGGTTTAAATTAAGTCTCAGTTCTTTTGTTAGAAGCATCTACATTACTATTATCCAGAATTAACACTAAACAAGATAGCTTAATGGTGAAACATTTTGTATTGAATTAGAACAAGTGGAAAACCCAAAAATCCAGGGTTTTTGCTACCATTACAGCAAATACCTTACTACTTAGGGTTAGTAAAGCTTGTGCAAATTCATACGGAAAACCACAATTTTTGTAGCCACTTGGATTTGATTAGTTAAATATTTTAAAAGTAATATTTTGGGCCCTCTAGGATATAGTTCACATCCTTGACCTTGTCCCAAAGTGAAACCAGGTTTTCTTCTTATTCCACTGAGTGAAGCCAGTTTTACCACGCAGATTTCACTAACAGCATTTAAAACTTACATTTGCATATTTTCCTTTGGCAAGCCATTTTCTTTGTAATTTGCTTTTATGAAGATATGCTTTACATTCATGAGTCCTCTGAATTGTCTGTGGCTAGTTAATGGAAGTTTTGCTTTCTTAGTTTAGAGCGGTTCCTTCCTTTTGTGAAGCAGTGATTTAAAGGCATTATCCAGTTAAATTAAGATATGTTAATGTACCACCTCAGTATTTCAATGACACATTTAAAATCCCTCCAGATAATCAAGGCTCCTCCCTAGACTTTTAGTCATGAGGTGAAATATATAGATGATATTGTTTCAAGAAACTAGGGCACAGGTTTCTGAGGGCCATTTCTTTTGAGAATTTACATAATGGACTTGAGAAAGTTTGATGTGTTGCATAAGTCTGTTCCCCCATTCACTTATTGGACTGAGCTCTACATTCTCCAAGAGAAGTGCAGAACCTTCATATGTTTTTATACAAAGTTAGCCATAAAGTTAACAGCAGAAATGAAACAAAAAGTAATATGAGTCAGTCCATGTGTTTGTGAGTTTGTCCCTGGGTTGTGAACAGTCTATCCATGTGTTGCAAGTCTCTTCATGTGTTGTGGACAATCAATCCATGTGTTGTGATTCTGTCCGTAGTGTTCTGGACATCGGTCCAGTCTATGTATTTTGGACAGTCTGACCATGTGTTGTAACTTCTTAATCTCAAAACACATGAACAGACTCAACCATAGTTTCAACTGGCAAATCCTAGACCAAGCTGAATTCAAAACCACTAAAGAATTTCTGGACATTTAGCATTGAGATGAATCAGCCATACAGAGGAACCACATTTACACACTATTCAAAAAAAACAAACAATAAGAAGCCAAGAAGGAAACAAAAAGACCAGAATGCATTCTCCAGCAACCAACACCCAGATAAGCAGGAATTAACACCAGGCAAACAATCAAGCAAGAAACAATACTTTAATCAATCAACAATCAACTACCAAGGAGGAAACCACACTCCCACAAACATTGGTAGGGCAAGCTACTGTGCTATATACAGTAGAAACAGAGAGTGAATTCCACACTCCCAGGCACTGATGTTATTTAGTCAGGTAACAAAACGTCTGCAGACAAACAACCAAGCTCAGAGAGCATCAGCTCCACTATAGAATTCTTCATTCCCAACACTGCTTTAGTTCTTTCAAAGGAGAGAGAGAGGGAGGGAGGGAGGGAGGGAGGGAGGGAGGGAGAGAGGGAGGGAAGGAAGGAGGGAAGGAAGGAAGGAAGGAAGGAAGGAAGGAAGGAAGGAAGGAAGGAAGGAAAGGAAGGAAGGAAGGAAGGAAATAGCAATAGCAATAGCAATAGCAATAGCACTTAGACTTATATACAGCTTCATGGTGTTTTACAGAGTTTGATTAAAGAGTCAGCATATTGCCCCTAACAATCTGGCTCCTCATTTTATCTAGGAAGGATGGAAGGCTGAGTCAATCTTGAGTTGCTGAGAATCAAATTGCTGGCAGTCAGTATAATTAGCCTGCAATACTGCATTCTAACCACTTTGCCACCACAGCTCCTGGAGAAAGGAAGGAAGGAAGGAAGGAAGGAAGGAAGGAAGGAAGGAAGGAAGGAAGGAAGGAAGGAAGGAAGGAAGGAAGGAAGGAAGGAAGGAAGGAAGGAAGATTGCATTTTTATTCGTTCTACTTGTCTTTTTACTCCTTCTTTTGTCACTTATTTATTTATTTTTAATTTATTTATTGAATTTATTCTAGCCTTCCCCACTGAAATAATAAGAAAAAAATCATCCTACTCTATTTTTTTAAAAAAAATTATCTCAACAAGTATGTACCACTTACACATTCAAAATACATGGACAGAACAGGACTGTAGACCATGGAGTTAGTAATGGTGTTAGTAATGGTGGCAGTTGTAGTAATAGGAATCGTACATTTTTAGGCTTTTCATTGCTTTTTTGGAAAATGGGAAAAATAGTTTTAGTTAAACACATAAAGTTTATTCTGGCCTTCCTGTTTTTCATTTTCTTTGTTCTCAATCCATTTTTCTTCCATGATCTGCAATATTTGCTGACCTTAGACAGGTTGGCAAAGAAAATGAATATAAACCTGCCCTAGGCTGTTTCTCCTCTCTTCCCCCTGGGTGGCTTTTCTATCTTTTTGCTAACATGTTGTATTGCCTTGTGCCATTGACTTCCTGATAGCCCAACTCCTGTTTTATCCCACAGTCCCGTTAGGTCTGAAACACACCATTTCATCTTCACGGCATGCAGCCTTCCTCCTGGTTGTCTATTAACCTACAGCTGTGCCAAAGTTCTGATATAGACACATTCTCTGGTACTTCCATCTCAGCAGGATCAGCATGCAGCACTGGCAGCTGGGTCATTGGGTCCATGTGTAATCTAGGAGTAAGAAACAGACACATCATTCCTCTCCCCCCAATAAGAACTCAAGAAAAAGATCCATTATCCCACCATCTTTAGAAGAATATAAATCAAGAATGGGCAAGAGTTGTGCTTCTCCCACCCATTTTCAGGTCTAATCAGAATGCAAATATTTTAGCCCAACCTAGCCAAGGATTGAGGATGATCAGAATTGTACCTAATAAGATTGGGAATAATTGAATGATTCTAAATGTGAATAATTATGTGTTCCTTAAAATCAATAGCCAGGTCTGCTAGATCTAAGTGTCTATGTTATCAGTAAACTTGCATATCACCTCAGACTTTAGATACTGTGGTGAAATTGCTTCAGAAAGGATAGGATTATTTGCAATGAAGGGTCATTTTAACTCTAATTCTTTAACATCCCCTTTTCCAAGTACAGAGCACTGATTTCATAAGCTCATTCCAAGAAGTGGTGGAGAACAAGGAAGAGAAAGTGGAGAGGGTGACTCTTGGACATCTCCTGTAGTAACTAGTAGAAACCTAGTGTTTTGAAATACAATTTAACCATTATTCTAGTTTTTTTAATAACAAAAACTGATAAAAATATGCTGCAAAATAACACTGATTTCTCCTGAGCCATAAATCCCTAACTGGCCTTAATACTGATGTTCCTTTAGAACCCCAAGGCATTCCAAAACATTGGATATGAAATTAATATCCTAGAAGACAAAAATAACAACTTAATAGGTTAGGATGAGTTGACTGAAAATAGCAGAATTGACTTCCTGATAGCCTGTTTTATCCCACAGTCCCGTTAGTCAGTGCAAAGTTCATTGCTTAAGAAACACACAGGCATAAGATGAAGGAAAGGAAACACACAGGCATAAGATGAAGGATCCTGGCTTGGTAATAATACTTGATTAATACTACAACCTGAATGTGTTTCAACAGAGGGATGTACCAGTTAAAACAGCAAATATAATCTTAAACTTCGTCAACAAAAATGTCATTTTCAAATCAAGGGAAGTAATAATTCAACTTGTTTCAATATTCAATTCTGTGCAGGTACCATGCTTTTAAGAGTATGAGGCAAAAATAGGTTCAAAGAAGGACAACATGGATGATTAAGAGAAATTGTCTTCCTGTTAAAGAAAATTGAAAGAATTGGGAATGTGTGGTTTTGGGAGGTAAAGATTGAGAAGTTTTCTTTTTTCATTAATTTAGTAAATTTGTATTCCATCTTTCTTTTAGAAGCTAAGACAGCATACATAGCATCCCTTCTACCAAAGCTAACTCTGTGGAATAGGCACCGTGTATATGACTGACCCAAAGTCATCCAGGACGTTTCCATGGTTATGGGGAAACTATAATCTATGCCTCCTTAGTACCAGTTCAACACTTTAACCATTACCCCAGCCTGGCTCTTACTTTTCAGATATATCATCTAAAACAGTGGTCCCCAATCTTTTGGTACTAGGGACTGGTTTTTGTGGAAAACAATTTTCCACAGAATGGGGAGCTATGTGAAATAGAATAAAATAGAATAACAGAGCTGGAAGGGAACTTGGAGCTCTTCAAGTCCAATCCCCTGCTTAGGCAGGAAACCCTACAACACTTCAGACAAATGGTTATCCAACATCTTAAAATCTTCCAGTGTTGGAGCATTCACAACTTCTGGAGGCAAGTTGTTCTATTGATTAATTGTTCTAACTGTCAGGAAATTTCTCCTTAGAGAGAAGTTGCTTCTCTCCTTGATTAGTTTCCACTCATTGCTTCTTGTTCTACCCTCAGCTGCTTTGAAGAATAGCTTGACTCTCTCTTCTTTGTGGCAACCCTTGAGATATTGGAACACTGCTATCATGTCTCCCCTAGTCCTTCTCTTCATTAAACTAGATATACCCAGTTCCTGCAACTGTTCTTCATATGTTTTAGCCTCCAGTCCCCTAATCATCTTTGTTGCTCTTCTCTGCACTCTTTCTAGAGTCTCAACATCTTTTTTACATTGTGGTGACCAAAACTGAATGCAATATTCCAGGTGTGGCCTTACCAAGGCATTATATAGTGGTACTAACATTTCACATGATCTTGATTCTATCCCTCTGTTTATGCAGCCCAGAACTGTGTTGGCTTTTTTGGCAGCTGCTGCACATTGCTGGCTCATATCTAAATGGTTGTCCACTAGGACTCCAAGATCCCTCTTTTGGTTTTGGTTTTGGTTTTGGTTTTGGTTTTGGTTTGGTTTTGGTTTTGGTTTTGGTTTTGGTTTCATTTGCTCGCTCGTCACACTCCTCCAGTTGTGTTGCCCAGTTCCTAACAGGCCATGGATGGGTACCAGTCCGTGGCCCAGCAGTTGGGTATCCCTGATTTAAAAGAATGTATCACACAAAAGTGGGCCAAAAATCCAGACCACTGACTATGGAATAAAGTAATTAATAACAGGAAACCATATTCCAGCCAAATGCTTTTAAACAGGAAAAGCATCTTAGCAGTTGCCCAGAGAGGTGGTGATAGGCTGGACAAATTATTTTCTAATTGTTTTAATTTTTTTTTTGTCTTCCTGCTAATTAATTAATTAATTTGTTTGTTTGTTTGTCAACAAGTACAAGGAAACAAGTAACAGTATAGACATAGACATGGACACATGAAAAAAATTGGCACAAATAAAAGGATATAAATAGGCAAAATATAGCCATAAACATATAGAATGATCACATATAAATGGGGACAGTAGGACAAGGATGGTAGGTACATTGGTGCACTTATGAACGCCCCCTTAGGGACCTCTTAAGAAACATGAAAGGTCCATGGTAGACAGTTTAAGGTAAAAGGTATGGGGATTAGCGAGACTAACAACAGGATCAGGTAGAGTGCAATTTGGTTGCCTGAACTGTATAGGGCCGTGATGGCGAACCTATGTGCCACAGGTGGCACACAGAGCCATCTCTGCTGGCACGCGTGCCGTCAACGTAGGTCAGATCTCCATGGCATTTCTTTCATGAGCTTCTGTTTCTCTGCAAACGACAAAACAGAAGCTCATGGGAAAAAAAGATCTTTACCTCTTGCCACGCTGCCGGTGTTGGGATGCCCCATCTCCCATTGCCAGCTGATCTTTGGGTCTCTGCTGTGCACGCGCACATGTCCATGCATGTGCACATCTGCGCATGTCTCTGCAAGTGCCCATCCGCATATGTCTGCACATGTGCACACACATGTCCGTGTGTGTTGCGCATGAGTTGCGCACTCACACCTTTTAGGTTGGGCATGCACGCACCCAGTTTGGGCATTCAGTGTCTAAAAGGTTCGCCATCACTGGTATAGGGTGTTAGATTTTGTACTTGGGAATTCTGGGAGTTGGAATCCACAGATATTGAAATTGCTGAGGTTGGTTAACATTGATCTAAATGTTCCCTTCAGCATATTCTGTGGTTAGCTTAGTTATTGTCTTCTGCTTCTATAGTACCTCTAAACAGTGTTTCTTCTGAGCAGTTACTGTGATATTATCTGCTTGGTATTTGACATGCACTTACAACTATTCATTTAGTGAAATCAAAGTTAAAATAGCACTTATGTAAAAAGCAATTTATGACCATTTTCACACTTATGACCATTGCAGCATTCCCATGGTGACATGATCGAAATTTGGCCGCTTGGCAATTGGCATATATTTATGATGGTTTCAGTATCCCAGGGTCATCTTTTGTGACTTTCTGATGAGCAAAGTCAGTGGGGAAGCCAGATCCACTTAACATCCATGTTACTAACTTAACAACTGTAGTGATTCACTTAACAACTGTGGCAAGAAAGTTCGTAGAATGGGACAAAGTTCACAAAAGAACTATCTTGTTTAGCAATGGAAAACCGTTGTGGTTGTAAATCAAGGGACTACCTGTATTGTTTTAATTCCATTTTATTCTCCACTGTGGGATGACTAAGTAGAACCGGCTGCTTGTAAATTCATTAAACAAATAAAAATAAATTTTTAAAAAGGACAGAACTGGCCACATACCAAGACACTTTTTTTCCCTCAGAAATTGGGCAGGGTCGTATAAACATCCTTTGCGATGGAATAAGAAAATTATTCCTAACTCTTCTCAATGAATTGGTGACATTGGATGGGGGACTGTCTCTCCCATGTAGGAGTCAGAAACATGATAATAGAGGATCATAGATACTTAACTCTAATTGTTTGTCTTGGTGACCAAAGCAGACCTTAAGTGTCAGCTTTGACTATGTATAATTTCAAGCCTGGGTGATGAAATGAAAACAACATTTTAGACTCAAAGAGGCTATACACGGGCAGTTTCTTGTTAAATGTAGGAAGTTGTATAGCATCCCTGCCAGATGGTCAACAGGCCCCTACTTCAAGACTGCCAGCAATCAAGAGCATCTCATCTCCTGAGACAGTTTATTCTTCTGCCAAACAGCTTTTGCTGTGAGATAAGTTTTTCCTAAAGTTCTGGTCAAAATCTGCTTCCTTGCAGTTTCCATCCATTAGTTCCAGTCCTGCTCTGCTTCCTTGTAGTTTCCATCCATTAGTTCTAGTCCTGTTCTCTCGAGTAACAAAGAACAAGTAGATTCCATCTTCTGCATGACAGATATTTGAAGACTTGTGTGTCCTTAATCTTCTGTTCTGAAGGTTGATATATTCCCAGATCTTTCATTTGTTTTTGATAGGAGTTGGTTTCCAGACTCCTCAGTCTCCTGGTTGCCCTTCTTTTGACATAGTCCATTGAAAAAATTGCAAGGAGTATGTTTGGATAGCAGCAGAATATAACTTCCTGGGTTTGATGCTGTATCTTCTTCCCATTCATCTTGTTCCTTATAGAAGAATTTTATGTAACTTTTCTACTAGCCATCTGGATCTAGTCTATAATTTACAGCAGTGCTTTCCAAACCTGATAAATTACTCCAAAATCCGATAAAAGTCATTTTTCTTTGGGTAACAACACACAAAGACATTACCTAATCATAACAGACATTTTAACTGACTTAAAGTGTTTTACCTGTTTGAGTAAAAAAGACTTACTGATAGGCAGTATTGTGTAATAAAGGAAAACATTTGGTGAGCACCGATTTAGAGCCTGGGATGTAAGCCTTGGAAGTTATGTAGCTGATATCCTTGCCCAGTTGAAACATTCAGAAAGTTCTAATTAGCAATCTAATGTTTAGAAAGCTTTATCTAAGCACTGTGATACTACAGATTTAAAGCATAACCCACCAAAACAGTTGTAGATGAATTTAATGTAAGAAACGAGTCAGATCAGTTGTTCAAATATCCAACACAATTGAGAAACTATTCTTTTTATTTAAAAAAAAAACCCTATTCCTTATATAATAAAACATCCAGCTTCTAGGGTAGGGTAGGGTAGGGTAGGGTAGGGTAGGGTAGAATAGAATAGAATAGAATAGAATAGAATAGAATAGAATAGAATAGAATAGAATAGAATAGAACAGAACAGAACAGAACAGAACAGAACAGAACAGAACAGAATAGAATAGAATAGAATAGAATAGAATAGAATAGAATAACAGAGTTGGAAGGGACTTGGAGGTCTTCTGGTCCAACCCCCTGATTAGGCAGGAAACCCTATACCAGTGATGGCTAACCTTTTTGCTATCACATGCCAGGAGTGGGGGGAGCGTGGAGGGGGTCGTGCATACACGTGCCCACACCCAAAATTCTATGTGCCCCACCCCGGCACATGCATGCACGACCCCCCCATGCTTCTCCACTCCTCGCATGCAATGGCCTATTTTTCTCTCTCCCCAGGCTCCAGAGCATTTCTAGGAGTCTGGGGAGGGCAAAAACGGCCTTCCCCATCCCCCTGGAGGCTCTCCAGAGGCCAAAAATGGCCCATTTGCCAACTTCCAGTGGGACCCAAAGGCCCGTTTTTTGCTCTCCCCAGGCTCCAGAGCCTCTCTGGAGGCCGGACACAGCCCGTTTGTCAACTTCAGGTTTCCGGTGGGACCAGGTTTCCCCTGATTCAGGGGAAAATTTGATGTGGAGTCAGATCAACTGGCTCTATTCCTTGACTCTGCCAGAGTCCATATAGAGCATTATGGACACCTTTACCCATCACACAGAGCCATGGTAAATACCATCACCGAACCTGCCTATCAGGTTCAAACAGGTCGATGGGTCCCTAGTGGGGGGAGCCTATGCCACCACCTGACTGAACCAGTGAGGCTAGAGCTAGTTGACCACTGGGAATCAATTTGATTCATAATAGCCCCCCCCCAATGACAGACGCGGTCATACTGGGGCTCTCCTGGCTAGACAAGTGGGGCCTGACCATCTGGTGGCAAGGGGGCAACTGGAGGCTGAGGATAGCAAGAGAACTCAACCCCCTCTGCACCAGCAAATAGGGGCATTGCCCCACACAGGAAAAATCTCCTAAGGCCCCACCAGAACAATTGGCAGCCACCTCTGACAAAACCCCAGAGCCAAACACATCCCCAAAGAATATCAGGACCTCACGGAAGTGTTCAGCGAAACAGAATGTGATGTCCTACCACCACCACCACCACCGCGAAACGAACTGCACCATCGAAATCATCCCCAAGGCTAAACTTCCCGAACTCAAACTGTACGCCATGATGCCCCAGGAAATACAAGAAATGTGCAAATACATAGACAAGAACCTAGCAAGGGGGTTCATTAAGCCGAGCAAGCCACGAGTCGCAGTCCCAATTCTATTTAAAGAAAAAAAAGAACAATGAGATTATGCGTAGATTTTAGGGAAATTAACTCCATGTGTGCGCACAACATATACTGAGAAGCCTACTACCAAATCCATATGAGGGAGGGAGATGAACAGAAAACAGCATTTAACTGCCCCCTAGGGAGTTTCCCATTCAAAGTAATGCCATTACTTTGCCATTAACTGCCATGCAGTTAACAAACGAGGTGCTGCACAAGAACCTCTATAAGGGGGTCCTCGTCTACCTGAACGACATCCTCATCTACACTGAGACCATGGAAGACCTAGTCCAGCAGGTACTGAAAAAACTTCTGGTGGCAAACCTGTATGTCAAGCTATCAAATTTCAATGCCCATGGATAGACTACCTGAGCTACTGAGTGTCAAATGAGGGGATAGAGATGGACCCAGCCAAGTGCAAACCATCCTAGGCTGGCAGCCCTCTCACACCCACAAGCAGCTACAAAGCTTCCTAGGATTCGCAAACTTTTACAGGCAATTCATGCCCTCTTTTGCAAATATTGCCAAACCCATGACAGACCTCCTAAAGACAGGGGGCCCAGGGATGAAGCCTCGCCCAGGACAATTCCTACAGTGGGACCTAACCTGCCATAAGGCATTCGAAACACTAAAATAAGTTTTCACAAAGGAACCAGCACTGAAACATCCTGACCCCGAATAACCCTTCATCATCCAAGCAGATGCCAGTGATGTGATAGTGGGAGCAATTCTGCTCTAGAGAACTAGCCAGGGGAAATTACAACCATGCACCTAAACCTCCCACAACTCACAGACAAGGAGAGACAATGGCCTGCTTAGGAAAAAGAGGCTTTTGCAGTAAGATGGGCACTCCTAATCTGGCACCACCTACTGTTTGAAGTCTGGATTGACCACAAAAATCTGGAGGCCCTTAGGACTCCACAGAAACTATCACCCAAACAGGTCTGCTGGGCTCAATACTTCAACCAATTCAACTTTGTGCTAAAACACATCCCAGGGGGGAGGAATTTCCTAGCTGATGCCCTCTCCCAATTGCCCCAATACAAATGTGGGTGGGAGGAAGTACCCTACCCCCTACCCAAATAGCAGCCCAAGTGACCACCAGACAATAATGCCGTGACTGGCAAGACCAAACCTCAAGCGATCTAACCTGAAAACTCAAAACCGAACTTCAAGCAGACCCCTGGTTCCATGACAACCAACACATCTTGACAAAAAAGGGAGGACCTAGCATGGAGGGGGATGAAGCTCTACATACCCGAGTTCCTAAGCACCTTAATCCTCCAGAGAAGCCACAATATCAAATCGGCGGGTCACTTTGGATTCCTAAAGACTTTACACTTAGTGCGGAGGCAATTCTGGTGGCCCAGCATAAAGAAAGACATGGACATTATACATCTGTGCCTCTATGAAAAAGTGACCAGGAAACCCCCCTGGGTTTTCCAGGTTGGGTTTTCCAGGTCGCCCACCCTGCTGCAACCAGTGGCAGAGCCAATGAGATCATGGGAGGAAATCGCAATGGACTTTATAGTGGAGTTGCCAAAGAGCGGGGGAACACTGTGATCTGGACTGTGATTGACTTATTCTCCAAGCAGGCACACTTCATACCTTGCAGTAGACTACCCTACCAGCTAGCCAAACTGTTCCTGAAGCACATCTATCATCTGCATGGAGTACCACATAGAATCATCTCAGAAAGAGGGGTCCAGTTCACGGCTAAGTTCTGGAGGAGTTTCTGCAGTCCATTGGGTCATCCCAGATCCTTACCTCAGCTTTTCATCCTGCCACCAGGATGAAAAGAACAATTGAATGCCATGGTAGAACAGTACCTGAGGTGTTACGTGAACTACCAGCAGCCCAGTTGGTCAGACCCTTTGCCTTTCGCTGAGGTCGCATATAATAATGCTGTTCACAGTAGCACAGGACTAACCCCTTTCAAAGTAGTTAGCAGCATGGACTTCGTCCCAATGCCAGAATACCCAAGGAATCCCCCCTCCTCAGTCAGTTTAACCCTAAAGCAGCATGGGAGAATGTCAAGAAAGCTCTAGCTAAGGTGGCGCAGACCTAAAAGCAACAGGCAGGTAAGCACCAAGCCCACAGCAACCATTCCAGCTGGGAGAAAAGGTTTACCTCTCCACAAAATATTTAAGGTTAAAACTCCACAGCAAGAAGCTGGGACCCAAGTTTATGGGGCCATTCCCCATAGTGAAGATTGTCAACCCAGTCACGGTGCAATTAAAATTTCCCTGACTATTAGAGAAGATACACTCGGTATTCCACAGCAGCCTCTTAAAACCCGTGGTTGAGTTGACTCTGAGACAACTATCCCGTGAGCCTCTGAACCCAGTGGTTATAGGGAGCTAAATCCATTATGAAGTACAACATATCCTTGACTCTAGGTGGCACAGGATACAACTCCAATACCTAATCAAGTGGAAGGGCTATCCCCTATTGGAAGTATCTTGGGAAAAGAGTAGAAACATCCAAGCTGACCGCCTCATAGCCAAATTCCATGAAGACAACCCAACAAAGCTGGGGAGGAATCGCACCCCTAAAATGTATACCTGTACTCAAACTATCTTTGCTTTGAACAGGTTGCCTGTTCAAAGTGAGGGAAGCCAGATGTCAACCCGCGAAGCCTTCCTGATCTGCTCTTGAGTTGCCAAAGGGAGGGGGATGGGAAATCAAGCCTCACAGCTGTATCAAGGAGTTTGCACCTCAGTCAAAACAAAGCACATTCCAGCCAGCAAATGTCAAAGCTATCTCCACAGCGATCCACTGTGGCCGGAGGGAGTGACTTCTACACTACTTTCTTCATTCCTCCTCTCCTTCCCTTTCCTACTTTCCCTTCCCTTCCCCCACTCCTCTTTTCTTCCTTTTCTAACCCTCTCTTCTTTCCCCTCCCCTTTCTTCCTTTTTCTTTTCCCTCTTTTCTATCCCTCTCTCTCCTTTCCTCTCTTCTCCCCTCCTACCCTTTCTCTGCTCCTCTCTCTTTTCCCACTCCCTTGTTTCCATTTTTAATTCAATCTAGAATGGTATCCAGGTAGCCCCGATTTTCTATTTATATACATCTTCATTTCAATTTCTTATTTGTTTAATAATTACTATTATTTCATCACTTTGTACACTTTTTATAGCAACACTTTTTCCCTTCCCTCCCTTCCCCCTTTTTCATTTACCTAGGCGTCATCTGGGTTTCTATTATTTTTATTATCTTTTCTCTTATCTGTTGTTTCCCTATCCACTTTATCTCTATACCTTCATTCATATTTCTTTTCTAACCAATCATAAAATTTTCCCCATGTCTTAAAATACATCAGTTCCTCTTTATCTTTTATTCTCAATGCTAATCTATTCATTTCTGCACATTCTAAAATTTTCTTTATTATCTCACCTTCTGATAGGATTTTATCAGCTTTCCAATTTTTTGCAAATACTACTCTAGCCGTAGTATTTTCTTTACTACGATACTCTATATGTATCTTCTTTACTATACTTCTCCAGTAATATTCCCAATAAAAATGTTTCTGGTCTTAACTCTATACATTGCTGTAACATTCCCTCTAGCCATGTTTATATTTTAACCCAATAATTCTTTGCCTCTTATACATCTACCACATATGATAAAAAGATCTCGGCAATTGATGACATTTCCAACATTTAGGTGATTTATCTTTAAACATTTTAGCTAGTCTTTCTGGTGGCATATGCCATCTATAAAACATCTTATACAAATTTTCTTTATATGCTGTTGCCATTGTTAATTTATAATTTCTCTCCCATAATCGTTGCCATTTCTCCAATTCAATTGTATAGCCAAAAATTTTTGCCCATGCTATCATTGTTTCTTTTACTTCTTCATCTTCTAATCTAACAACAAATAATTATATAGTTTCTTAATCACTTCTTCATCTGTTCCTGTCAATATCTCATCCAATTCTGATTTCCCCAGATTAAAACTGTACTGTCTGCGATCCATTTCAAATCTTGATTGTATTTGCACTCTCGTATACCAATCTATTTCAATCCTGTGCTTCTCTAAGTCTTGCTTTTGTTTCAATTCTCCCTGTTCTGTTAAAATACCTTTATATCTAATAATATTCCCCAAATTCACAATACTTGGATTTGTCAAGGGTTCTATTGTTGAAAGCCACATTGGTATTTCCAAATAGTTTTTTTCTTTCACTCTCTCCTACACTAATAACAAACTATTTCTTACATAATGTCTCTGGATATATCCATGTATCCTTTGTTTCCTGTACCATAGGAAAGCATGCCAACCTAGTTGTAAATCATGTCCCTCCAATGTCAATATTCTTACATTTCTCAATAAAATCCATTCTTTAATCCATGTTAATACTGCTGCTTGTAATGTAGTTCCCAGTTCGGTAGTCTAAACCCACCTTTAATTCTTGCATCTTGTAGCATTTTTATATTAATTCTCCCTTGCCATTTATATTTCCATATTTTTCTCTTCAAATTTTCAAAATATTTTTTCTCCAGTTTTATTGGTATCATTTGAAACAGAAATAACAGTTTTGGCATTATGTTCATTTTTATTAATGCTATTCTTCCCATTAATGACAGTTGCAGATTTCTCCAAACCTATTTCAATTTGTTTTTTCAACTTATAATAATTATCTTCCTTAATATTTACACATCTTGGCATTAAATGAATGCCCAAATATTTTACTTTCTTCACTATTTGAATGTCCAGTTTTTCCATTATTTCCTTTTTTTCTTTTCTCTCATATTTTTTACTAATATTTTTGTCTTATCCTTATTAATTTTCAATCGTGCTTCTTCTCCATATTCTTCTAATTGCTCGAGCAATTTTGGCGCTGTCTCTATTGGATCTTCCATAATAAACACCAAATCATCCGCAAATGCTTGCAATTTGTACTCCTCTTTTTTGATTTTCATTATCATTTCCTTATACTGTCTCACTTTTCTATTTAAAATCTCTAATATCAATATAAATAACAACAGAGATAACGGGCATCCTTGTCTTGTTCCTTTTCCAATATCCATTTTTCTTGTCATTTCGCCATTTACAATCACTTTTGCCGATTGGTCTTTATATATATAGTTTTAATCATATTTATGAATCTATCCCCAAAGTCCATCATTTTTAACTGTGTTACCATAAATTGCCAATTCACATTATCAAATGCTTTCTGTGAGTCTAAAAACAACAACACTATTTGCTTCTCTGGATGTGCTTCATAGTATTCTAATGTGTTTAATATAATCCGCATATTGTCTTTAATTTGTCTTTTTGGTAAAAAAAAAAAATTCTTTACTTGTTATAAATCTGCCTCTTCTTTTGGTATCAAAGTTATATATGCTTCCATCCATGAGTCCAGAATCTTATTTTTTAGTAGTAATTCATTAAATACCTGCAGCATCAAGTTGCTTAATACATCTTGTAACATTTTATATACCTCTGCTGGTAACCCATCCGGACCTAGTGTTTTCCCATTCTTTTGTCTTTTAATTCCCTCCATTAATTCCATCACTGATATTCTGCCTTCTAACATTTTTTTTTAAAAAATTCAGAATCTTAAGTATTTCCGCTTTTTCTAAATATTGTTCTATCTTTTCCTCTACAACTATCTCTTGTTGATACAGTCCATTATAATATTTCTCAATTATTCTTTTTTTTTTCCTCATTTTTTATAACATACATTTCCATCTTGGTCAACTAGTTGACTTATTAACTTCCTTTCTTTCTCTTTTTTCATTCTATATGCTAACCACCATCCTGGTTTGTTTGCATTTTCAAAGAAGTTTTGCTTTGTAGCTTTTATTTTATTTGCCAGCTCTTCATTTTTCCATTACACTGGTTTTTGTTTTTTTGTTTTTTTTCATTCTGTGAGCATTTTCTCCTCAGGTGTCCATGCTTTCCCCTATGGGGCCTGCAGCATTTTCAAAATGGTGGGTCTGAAGTGTTAATTATAGATGAACTGTGCAATTAGTAATTAAAAATAATACTCTTGAAACCTTGAAGCTGTGCTTGTTTTGATTGGTATCTCTAAGCAAGCCACCTGTGCAGAATTTTGATTCCTCTGATTAATTTGCATTATTTCTACATCAACATTCAAACCTAAAGACAGAAAGAAAAACAGAAATGTTGTTTTACCCCCAAAGAGAAAAATCAAGGAGGATGAAAATATTGGGCCATTTTTGCCATTTTCCTTGTGACAAATAACATTTTTTTTCCTTTTATATCAAGGATGGGAGAAAAAGGAAGGGGGATAGATACTCACTTAAAGAAAAAATATTCTACATTTAATAATGCTCTGCTTTATCTTTTGAAATGACCATATCAAAAGTTTGCAGTGCCTTGTTTTTGTAGAGGCTGATTTAGGTTCTCGGGACTGCAAATGTCCACAGACATTGGCCAAATGGTTGCATAGCAGCTCTTGGCCTAATTTTATAACCATCTTGAAGCTATTAAATCTTTGGCAAGAGAGCCTGGTGCTTCCTCCTGGCAGCATGCTTGGTTGGATAAAAAGAGCGAAAATGAACCAGCACTACCTCCTGTTTTCCAAACATAGATCTAGCACAGTTTCAACAGAGTGCTAAACTTTTGTATATAAGGAGCCTGTCCCAGATCTTGCAAGTTGAAAAGTGCTATCTAGTATTATATAGACAATTGCATCTGTAGAAGCCAGTTGACATCTTCTGCCTGTAAATGATCATGCAGGACATTGTTCAACAATCAGAAGTAATGAAGCAGGCCTATATTAGTCTAAGGTTAGCTGTTATATTGGCTAATAGAAGCTGGACAGATCCTAGTCTCTGTTCACATCAATTACATTCTTCACCAAGAGCTCTAGATCATGTCCACCACAAAACTTCAATTGGGAAAACAGCAAGAACGCTACTTAAAAAGTGAAGCAGCTAAAAGTTTTTTAAGTTGTCTCAGTTGTTGCCTGGGGAGGATACAGAGCCAACATCAAAAACTATAGCATAACTAGAAAAAGTACATTAGCTCTATCACTCAGAACCTGAGTGTGTTCATGCTGCAGAGTATGAGACAGGTAAAATTCAAATCATCAGCCTTGTACAATAAGGTTCTTTTCATGAGCTATCCTGATTTTTAAAAAATCCAGGCTTTTTAACAAAAAAAACCAAACCTTGTTTTAATATATCACAATTGTATGGATTGCTGTCTCACAGATGAAAGCTGCATAGTTATGCATATTTTTGAAGTAATGTTTGGCTATACAGAACTAGCATTTCAGTGGATTTGTGCTCCATGATTATTTGCTGGCGTTATGAGAGAGAGCTAGTGGTTGTGAGCAAGCTTTATCCTCAATGTATGACAATTGAAGTGATAATATTCTGATAATTATATTTCAGCAGAATTGGTTTCCTCTGTAATATAATCTATATCCGTGTATTTTATTTTCTGCATTGAAATACATCTTTCAGGGAAGGGAGTCCATAGATTGCGCCAGATATTCAAAGAGGTCCAGGGCAGACAAAAAGATTAAAAAGCTCTGAATTGAAAGTTGACTCCTGGATCCTGAAAAAAATTACAACTAGGACTCTAGCTGTTCTGGAATCAAATTGCATCAAGAATATCCTAGAATTTTAGCCGGAATTAATAGGAGGCAGTTGTAGCTTGACTAATCTATGATAATTCACCATAGCCAACTCGCTACAGGATTCTGCTAATGCAGAATTAGCTCCTTTTATTAAGTATTTCAAAATAGGAATAATTTCCTTTGATACAAGAGATAAAATAATTTTGACAAAAATGTGATCAACAAAAATAAAAGGAATTAATTGAATCCAACAGCGAGTTGTCCCGTGGCAATTTGGCTGTGGCAAACTGGCCACGGCAATTTGGCCATGGTGACTATGGAGATTCTCAGTCATCCAAGTCAACCATCCAGGTCATGGTTGTCCCAAAGGTGCTCAGAGCAGAAGACGCTTCTTGGATGAGAAGTAAAACGTCTTCAAAGAAAAACCAGAAAGTCCAGTTGAAAAAGCACCTTTTGGGTTGGCCATGGTGAGTTGTCCAATTTGAGCTTGATCATTCTTTGGCTTTCTGAACTGACTTCCTCTAAGCCATAATTCTCATGAGCCCCGTGTGCTTTACTTAATAAACAACATGGGCATTTGCAGTAAACAAGTCAAAAAATACATCTGAAATCAGGATCCTCCATGTGAAGAGACGGTAAAGAAAAAGTCAAGATGGCAGTCACAGTTGCAGGATTGAAATCCTACTCTGATCTGAAACAATCTCCAACAGGTTCCTTGCCACAACTTTCCTGATCCAATCTCACCAGATATCTTGAACTAATGCATGAATTGTTTATTAAGATATTCCAGAACATATTCTTTAATCTTTACAGTATTACAGGATGATTTGGATGATTTGCTGCAGCAGAATCATCACTCCACTGCCTTTTATTCTGTATTGCAGTAATATAACTCTGAAGAATCTCAAAATAAGCTTTTAAAAATAACTTGAAACTTATGTATTAAAATGTGGTCTCCCCCAATGAATCAACCAAAGAATGCACTGAAATCTTCTTATAGCATATTTTATTGCTATTTGAACTTGCTGTGGTCATGACGCATCCTTCCAATTCTTTATAAATTGTGGTGATAAACTCAGAGGCCAGTATATAAGGGGTAAAATGAAAGATAGCTTCTCCCCCTCCTCACCCCCTTGACAGAGGGGGGGAAAAGGCAAGATGCAGTGAAGTGAGAAAGAGAAAATGAACTTCTGAGTCAGCCACATGTGAATTTCAGACAGGTTTTTACTCATATGATTCTGTTTAATCACCATTCATTTCCAGCATTTTTTTTTAACCAGGAAGTTTTTTAATTTTCCTTTTACTAAAAATGCATTGTCTGTCATGATAAAAAAAAAAAAAGGCTGACTCGTTGCAGATTATTACAGAAATAATTGAACTGACTGTGTACTGCATTTTTTCTCTATACATTTAAAGTATTTCGCTGATATTAGTAATTTGGCACTTTTTCTTTGTCTCTTCCTCTTTCTCTGAAACTCCAAGCAGTGATTTACACATTGAAGGTCTAGTCAGGCACACACCATAAACTTATACCAAATGATTTTTAAATTGGTCCTCTCTAATGCTTAGGTCAGACTAACACCTGGTTTCGGATGAAGTCATATCTTTGGCTGCCTTTTCTCTGCTTCTCCCTCCTTTTTTTCTTCCTCTCCCCACCACCCACCATTAGTGAAGATAATTAAGAGGGATAATAAATCACGAAAAAATCACAAAGATTTAGGATCTATTGAGGTCCAAATCAATCTCACCATTTTTTTGCAGAAACAAGCATGGGGAGATGAGAACTTCTGACTAGGCAGCAATGATAAAGCTCCAGACATCTCTGAAAAATATCTTTTGGAACAAACTCCCTCAAAATAATTATTCCAAAAGAAATGGAGCTCCCATTAAGTGCAAATGGTCTATTGGTCAGAATTGGGTTATTTAGCACATGTTTTTGGTGCATGTCTGCAGTTCTGCTGAGTTATTTACTCCTATCCAAACCAGCTTTGTATTGGTTCGACTGCTGCAGAATCTCAATAATTTGAACTGCCTTGAATTATGGAGGAAAGGGGACAGGTAGTGAAATCCACCTATCTCCTCCATTTTTCCCACAATTCTAACCAAATCAGGGTCCCTGTACATTTCTGAATCCAATGTTTCCTATTCCAGTACACAGTATGCATTACACCAGTAGCACACAACTGACAGAACCAAGATCTCTTTCCAGTTTAAGTTGATCCTTTGAGCTAGTACCTTCACTACATAAGATTGTGGTTTTTTTTAAATCTAGGGCTAGCAACCTTCCCAAAGAGCATTCAATCTGGGCTTAAGAAACTGATCTTGTGCTCTTTCAAAGCTGCAAAGGGGCAGATTCCTCCTTGCAGTCCAAGCCAAACTAGCATGGAATTCAGTGCTCCAAGGAAGCCCTGCCTGCAGCAACTTCAAGTGAGAGTATGGCCATGGCCAACCTGCCATGGTCAACTCACCATGGGACAAATCATCATGGCCAACTCGCCATGGGACAAATCACTGCAGGACAAGAGTTACACTAATATCAAAGAAATGGTGGAATAGAATCATTGAAAAAGGGGATGCAAAAGGAAGGACAGAATGAAATGTAAATGACAAAAGTTAAAGTAGTTTTTGTTAAATTATCTTGCGGCGAGTTATCCTGCAGTGATTTGGCAAATAGTCCCACAATAAGTTGGCCATGGTGAGTTGGCTGTGGCAAATTGGCCGTGGCGAGCTGGTTGTGGAGAGTTGACCAATTCCAAGTGGAGAGTAGGAGAAGGATAGAACCCAGATCCTGACTCATCCTCACCAATGACGTGCTACAGGTCATTAGTAGAGCAAGATACCTGCCAGAAAAAGGGAAGAAATATAAAAACTGAAGACAGCTGCCTCTGTGCTGGATGAGTGATGAGATGAAGGTGTCTTCATAAAGATAAGCCCTCTTTAAAAATTAGGGAGGGGTCTTTGTGCTGCAACTAGGTGGACTTGAGGATGACCTCCTAGTCATTACATGCAGAGCATGTAAGTTCTACATGTTATATATCTGTACGTTTTCAGGCAAGAGTGTACATTTACCCAATCATTTTTCAGCTTCAAAAGTTCTGAAAATCAAAAACTTTGCTTAAGATTCCGTATCTCCAGTTCAAGCATTGTTTCTTATCAGTGTTGGGATTCAAGTAATTTAACAACCAGTTCTCTGCCCTAATGATTTCTTCCAATAACCAGTTTGCCAAACGGCTCAGAAAGTTAACAACCGGTTTTCCTGAAGTGGTGCGAACTGGCTGAATCCCACCACTGCTTCTTACCTGTAAGTAATGCTTAAGACTTGTGTATCAAGATCCCAAGTCAGAAGCCTTTCAAATGCAGCCAAGTTTTCCCAGCTGCAAAAACAATTGTAATTCCCAAGGGCTCTCATCTCTAATATTTGTATGAAATGATGTCGAAGGGCTTGGCAGCAGGGCTGGATGCTAAAGTTGCATCTATAAACTCCCAAAATGAAATAACCTTTTTTAACATTTTAATTAAAAAATGATGGACTTTGCAAGATTATGACATCCCACAATATTTTTTGCTTTCTCTTAAGAGATTTCCCCATTTTTGTATGAGATAGTGAAATTTTGAGATAAGATTATGCAAAGATGTTAATAATATCTTTTAGGCTTTCCGTATTTGTTTTAATTCTTTGTTTGTTATGGTGGTGCTGAGAATCAGATTTCTTGATTGCACCTGAAAAAGTGCCATCTTTCATCTTAAACAGGAGCCGCAGGACAGGTTTAGAGCCGAAAAAATATTGGATTCTTTTCAACCACATAGCTTTTTATGAAAGTGAATGAATATGAAGTATGAAAATGGACGATTCAGATATTTCTGAATAGGCCTAAAATAGGAGTAAATTCGAAAAATGTCTGACAAAAGTATGTCTGAATCAAGTTTGCATTTGGCAATTATGATTGTCAATGTACCTCTAGTCGGGCTTTGATTCTTGGCAGCTAACATTTACTTAGTATAATCAAAGTCATGTAAATTACAGTATGTGCAATTGGTTCCAGAATTGCTGGTATTTTCAGACAGTGTCTTTTTTTTCTGCACGCTCACTTCTGCCCTTTCTACAATTTCTGCTCTTCAAGCTTTGAAATACAGAATTGAAGGCTGGGTCCAGGTAACAATCTGAGATCTGAAATTTGAAAAGTAGTTCAGTGTGATAAAGAGGAAAATAGCTTGAAGGCCTATATTCTGGGTGTGTGTTGATAAGGACAAAACAAACAGAAAATTAAGCAAGCTATTGAAACATCTGATCATTTTCCAGCTCAGTCAGTTCAGATTTTCACAACTCAGGTATGTGCGGGAAGGTAATGTGGAAGACCTGTAGAGACCTTTTGTATTACCTACAGAGGTCCCAAGCAAAAGATGTCTTGCCTTGTCTCAAAATAATTTTTACAACAGTGTAAACTTGACAGTGATGAACTTGCTTGAGACCAAGGAAGGTAAAGGGTGATCTTATACTTCCAGGTATAAAACTAATGCTAGCCCTAATTTTTCTAAACCTGGAAATATATGATCTCTATTTTCCTGAACATAACTCCCAGACAGGAATATTTGGGCTTCCAGTCATAAGAATTCAAAAAAGACAACTACACAATACAAAGAATTAAGAGATCAGGATAGAACAAGTTGATCACCATCTATGGCTTTCTTGGCAGATGGAGATCCACTACTCAAGCTCATGGCATTATTTTGCTGGGAATTGAAGATATTTTTATGGGTTCTTCCAATTAAAAGGTCTTTCCCCAATTCCCTTAGGGCTTAAGGCACAGGGATTTTTATTAGACTGCGACCATCATCTAAAATGTTCTTCTATAAAACACAAATAACGGTATGCTACCTTGTATTAAAAGTATGAATAATATAACAGACTACAATGATGCATTTTGTATGTAAAAATTGATTTGTGCTTAGTAATTAAATTGCAAATAGCATTTGCTAATCCTTAACTACAGAAGAAGTTGATGACCAGATCTGAGCTGACAGAGAAGTTAACAGAACTGAATTGACTTGACTGTTCCACATGAATTTGTTCTTAATAATCCCAGGTTACTAAAGCAATTTATTTTTTCCCATTACCTTTTTTTTTCTCTTGTAAATCGTTCATTGGCATCATTCAGAGTCAATCAATTACTTCAATTCTTGCTGCCATGTCCTTAAAAATACACTATAACAAAGCCAAAAGTTGGATAGAAGAAAGGGGGGAGGGATAGAAGAAAGACAGCAATATAGCCGAGGGATAAATTCAATAACAACCACTTTTTTGCTCAATGCTTTGACAAAATTCATGATTTTCCAACCCTTTGGGGGGGTTTTGTTTCTTTTTTTTTAATGACACAACTTCATGAATCCAGTTTAATGCAGTGGGAATTTCTTCCATGAAAATGTATTCAGGATTGCATCCTTAGAATACCATTCTATGAGTTTAGGATAGCTTTTGAAGATGTTCTATAAATTAAGCTGGTGCAGATGAATTTTATCTGATGCAGATAAAAGGTTAATACAGTTATATTTCTCCTCATTTGAATATGCTAATGCTTTCGTAAGAAAGTCCTATTGCTGGTGTCCCAGAAAGATGGATTGTCAAGGAATGGCACTTCTCATAATAGTCTGCTGGATACTGTGGTTATCTGACATTATCTTCCTGTGAGCATCGCAGAGATTTGAAATAAAAGTGGGAGGTGAAGAGAGATTTTGGCTTTATCAACACAACACTTATTCAGAAACCAGTCTTCTATCTTTAGTTGGATTTACTATCAGGCAGATGTTCAAAGAATGAGAGCTTCAGTACACAAGTTGAAACACCGTGTATGGTGGTTAAGGGACACAATTGTCTTTTGTACCTGCTTACATTTGGAGATTTTAGGAAATAAAATGCAAATGAGAATTCTGTTGTTACTTTCTCACTGCACTGTTTTCTTTTTTTTCTTTTTAACCTAGTGAATAGCGTTAAGCACATAGTAAGAAAGTATCGTGGGCATCTTCGAACGAAGATTGAATCTGGAGAAGGAACCATTCCAGCTCGATGTACCAATGGAATTCAGACATGGGATGGCGTGTTACTGGGGGAACAGCTAATCACAATGTCTTGCACAGACAAAATTGCCAGGTAATATTTTAATGAAACTGAACAGCAGGAAGCAATGAGCGTGGAAATGATATTAATTTAATAAATCCTAAGGAACTTCTTTAGTGTTCACCCGCACACACATATATAGTGTTATTATAGCAATTGCATCAGGACTAACATGCTTTTCATAGGTTTACATGTCAATAATGTATGCTTTCTTTAGATGATAGATCACCTGTGATTAGGTGACTTTTCAGACTCATCTTAATTTTTTATATTCTGAATTACCAACCAAGGAATCAGTGACACTAGTTGTGTAGTCCTTTTGCACTGTAGACATTTCTGATGTGTGTTATAGAATGCACCCAACAGTATGTGCCTGCGACGGAGCCAGTACAGAAATATTGAACACTTGCCATCAACTCCCCCAAAGAAGTTTCTCAGAATTAGATGACCTTATAGCTGTAACTGAGAAACTGTGTTAAACTACAATAAATCTATACTGAAACAGAGGAAGATCATCTATCCAGGCCAAGAGGTAGGAGGTAAACTCACCCCTCCCCTAACTGTCTGTTTGGATCCTGATGAGAAAAAAACAACAACAAAAAGTTTTAATGAAACAAAACATTCTACCCATGAGCCATGGTGGCGCAGTGGTTAGAATGCAGTACTGCAGGCTACTTCTGCTGACTGGCAGCTACCTGCCATTTTGCAGATTGATTCTCACCAGGCTCAAGGTTGACTCAGCCTTCCATCCTTCCGAGGTGAATATAATGAGGACCCAAATTGTTAGGGGCAATATGCTGACTCTGTGAACTGCTTAGAGAGGGCTGTAAAGCACTGTAAAGCGGCATATAAGTCTAAGTGCTATTGCTATTACTATTATAAATCACAGCTATATAAAAGAGCTGTTGTCTACCTAAATATTTGTTTGTTATAAACATTTCTTGCTTATCTAAGTAATGCGTTTCTTATGCTGAGCAATACAACCAGTATTAGTCCAAAGAAAAAGTCCGAAGAAAAAAATTAAATTTGAATTTTGCAAAATTATGTTTCAGCTACTCTAAACGCTCCTTCTGGTTTCAGCACAATATCGGATACTTACATGTTTCTTCAGATGACATTAATTCTAAAATAACAGGCCACAAAAATAGCACCCAACTAACAAATGACATCTTGGAATATATGGTTCTTTGACAATAATGTAAAGACATGAATGCTGGCTGGGTGACTTTGGGCCAATCACTAGGCAATTGTGAGTTCTAGTCCTGCTTAGGCATGAAAGCCAACTGGATAACTATGGGCCAGACTCTGTCTTTTGGCCCAATTCACCTCACAGAGTTGTGGAGAAAATTGAAATTAGGTAAACTGGTTTTTTCCCCCTTCAGTCTATCAGGGGAACCTGGTTTAACAAATTATGGGACAGAGCATACTGCTTCCGTTTTTGCCTTTCAGCCCCAATCCAGGGGCCTTCGCAGGCAGTTGCTTTCGCAACAAATTATTTTTGTGTTAAATTTATGTTTTACTGACTAGGGTATGGTTAGCTGATGAGAGCTAAATAGCTTAAAATAAATCTATACTAGTCTCCCTTTATTTCTTTGCCGGTAAAACATAAATTTAACACTAGAAATTAGGTATGCTTGCTGCCTTGAATTATTTATAAAAATAATAAGGGCAAGATAAAAAGTCTAAAAATATATAAATAAATAATCAATCACACACATGTATATGTTACTAATTTTTATTTATACATTTTCTACAATTATACAATTTACAATAAGGTGATGAGAGCCAATGAATGGTACTCCACTACTTCAGTGGAGGAAAGTTTCCTTTTTTATTTCCTATATTAGGTTTCATCTAGATAGGGCTAAATTAACAATTTGGGTGTACATTAACTTATGTACATGCTGTCTGGGTTCCAAGTAACACCCCCAACTAAAGACACATGCATTAAGTTCTGTGCAGAAGAGAGCAGTGACGCATTACCGAAAAAAAATGAATGTTATTTTGCGGTAAGCAGCACAAAAATGTTTACTTTAAAAGTTTGCAAAAGTTTACAAAATAATAATCTGTTTAAAATCAGTGGTATTGCCCAATCAGGATGTGTCTTCATCTAATTGATCCAACTCTAACAATTATGCAGGATTCTAATGACACTACATCAAAATAATGGACTACATGGGTAATGAAACAATCTCAAAATAATGGCATTAGATCAACATTTTCTCTAACATTTAATCAGAGAGGTAAGGGAGAAGCTTCTTGTGCTATTCCCTCACTGCTTCTGAACACAACCCAACTTCTAATATGAGATTTCAGGATGAAGAGGACAACTAAATCAATTATGGCTTCCCTGACGAAATGTTGCTGTCTCTGTTTTTCTCTGTGTCAATACATAATAAATTAAATATCAACTCAAGAATCAGATTATATTTTAATATTGATGAAAAAGTCAATTTCAGTACTGACTATATAAAGCTGCATTTTCTTCAACTAATGAAAATCAGATGAGAACTTGAACTTCTTCTACAGACTGCTGCAAAATACTGTGATATATTATCATGCTTGATTCCAGGATCAAAAGACAACCCGGCAGCTTCTAATGGTTTATATATTTATTAATTAATTACATATTAATATAATCGTACCATGGGATTTTTTAGTCAGTTCTACAGCTGTTAAAATCAGAGAAGAAATGACATACAGCTGAAGTTGCTCTCATATTGTGGTTTCTCTTCAGTTTGTATAAATCACAACATTTTTTTCAGGATTCTGTCCATCAGCCCTATTGACTGGAAATTATTAAATTTAACACCATCTAAAGAACTGACCATGAAATGCAAGACTACCATCTTCTGAGTTTTATTAGAACAGCCAAAGTTAGCTAAAGTGTTAGTGTAATATTAAACGAAGAACTAACAAATATGTCCCCCATCAGTATGCAGCCAAAATAATGTCTACATTTAGAAACTGTCAGAGGTGAAATGTGAAGAAATGTATGTGCACAGGGGAACAAATACACTAACCATATATGAATGTTGGTTATGGATGCATACTCAGCTGAAAAACTTCAAAAATATTAAGAATGTATTTTAATGACAGCTCACTGTAAAATCAGTAGAGAACATGAAGGGATGGTTACCCAAAATATGTCTTTGTTATATTGCTTCCTGCTGTTTTTAATGTTGTGCATTGGCCAGAATCTTTGTAGACTTGAGCAGCCTTCTAAATTTGATAAATAAATGTCTCTGGCATCATTGTACTTTCCAAGCTTGCTAGCTTTTTTTTGGAGATGTTTCATACCCAACTAAGTGACATCATCAATGCTAGAATGAAATACAGTATGTTCTTTGTTTATATACAAGTGGCTTGCCCTGTCAGTGTTGGTGGGAGGGATCATACTAGTTCCTTAATTAGACTGTTGTTTACTGTTTGATTGTTTGTCTGAGTTGGTAGTTGCTTGATTGGATATTATTTACTGCTTGATTGTTTGTCTGGTATTAATCTGCTGGCATCTGTTTAGATAGGTGTTGATTGCTGGCAAGGAGGTATTTCAGTTTCTTTTTGTGTGAATATATACTAGTTGTTTCTTTATAGGCTGTAACAATCTAAATATTCCCATTTGCCTAAATAAATTTATTGACAATTGAATCTTTCATTCTATTTACTTTTTAGAGATATGAAGAATATTCCCCATTGAGATCATCAATCATACTTGCTTTAAAGCAACCTATTTGCCTGACGTACACCGAGAATCAAAATAGTATTTTTCTAATAGATTAGAAAGAATTACTGAAGCCTGGTGAATAATGCACAGTTAATAATTTATCTAACAGCTGTTATCATTTTTCTGTACTTACAAGATATGGAAGCAAGAAAGCAGTTTCATCAATCTGATTATCATTCAAAGAACTAGGCAGCATTATAGGATTTTGAAGATCTGTAAATGTGTTATCTTGTGATAGCATTCTAGATTTTAAAATACAGCCCGGCCTCTGGAATCTGAGATGGCTACTCTGTCATGGCAAGGGAGTTCTTGGCCATCTTCAATCTCATATTCAAGAGCCTATAGTTTATCTAGGAGTATTAGTCTTTTAAATTGCCAAGAGTTTCTTGCTCTAGATCCGTGATGGCGAACCTATGACACGTGTGCCATAGGTGGCACATGGAGTCATATCTGTGGGCACGCAAGCATTGCCTTACGTCAGCTCTGCCAGCTGATTTTTGGGCCTTCTATGCCCACTGGAAATTGGGAAACGGGCTGTTTCCGGCCTCCGGGTGGTGGGGGAAGGCCGTTTTTGCCTTCCGCAGGCTCCTAGAAAGGCTCTGAAGCCTGGGGAGGGCAAAAAAACCGGCCTTCCAGTCCCACTGGAAGTTGGGGAGCAGGCAATTTCCGGTCTCCAGAGGCCCTCCGGGGGCTGGGGAAGGCCGTTTTCGCCCTCCCCAGGCTCCAAGAAAGCCTCTGGAGTATGGGGAGGGTGAAAAATGGGCGTACCGAGCCTATTGTGCCATCACATGCCAAAAGCGGGAGAGTGCGGGGGGGTTGCACACACATGCGCGGGGGTGGATGGGGTGCATTGAATTATGGGTGTGGGCATACACACATGTGACCCCCCCCAATGCTTCCCCCACTTTTGGCACGCGACAGCAAGAAGGTTAGCCATCACTGCTCTAGATCATAGTAAGACTGCATGTAACTCATAACACAGGTAAAATAAAGGTAAACATTTCCCTGTCCAGTTGTATCCAACTTTAGGGGCAATGGTAGGCATCATAACAGCCAGCAGTTACTTTGGCTTTTATATTTCTCCAAAGGCAGTATGATTTGACCTACAGGAGCTGCCTGGAAGTGAAAATGGAATTGTAATTCCTATTGTATATTGAACAAATTCAAATGGCTAGCCACAGTAACATCTTAAACAGCTACCTGACCTCAACTTTATTTTTATTTCCTTGAAAACAAAATATATTTGGCACTTGATATCTTAAAATACCTTAGCAAAATAATTTATGGATGTAATAGATTTCAGGATACCCAAGTATTTCCTTCATTTTTTTTTTTCTGGGACACTCCCAATCTTAATTATTTTTTATTTGATTTATTGATTTGATTTGATTTGTATACTGCCCTTCTGCAGCAGGACTCAGGGCGGTGAACAGCCGAGATAAAACAGAGCATACAAAATTTTAAAAACAATTTAAAAGATAATTAAATAATTTCGGCCCACAATTTAAAACAACCCAATTAAAACCAATTTCAAATTAAAACCGAAACGGATGGGATCAAGCCAGCCCGGCTAGGTGAAATAAATGAGTTTTCAGGGCCCGACAAAAAGTCCAGAGGTCTGGTATCATGCGTATCTCTAGGGGAAGGTCATTTAAGAGGGTGGGTGCCACCACAGAGAAGGCTCTCCCCGTGGGGGTCACCAGCCGACATTGTCTGGTGGACAGCACCCTGAGGAGGCCTTCTCTGTGTGAGTGTACTGGCCGGTGGGAGGCTATTTGCGGCAGAAGGCGGTCTCGTAGATACCCCGGCCCTAAGCCATGGAGCGCTTTAAAGGTGGTCACCAACACCTTGAAGCGCATCCGGAAGACCACCGGGAGCCAGTGCATCTCGCGCAGGAGAGGTATCACATGGGAGCACCCCATCGCTCCCATAATCCCCCACGTGGCTGCATTCTGGACCAGCTAGAGCCTCCGGGTGCACACCAAGGGGAGCCCCATGTAGAGAGCATTGCAATAGTCCAGGTGGGAAGTGACGAATGCCTGAGTGACCGTGCATAGGGAGTCCAGATCCAGAAAGTCAGAGGCCGGACCTTCCCGAATCAGAGCGATTTTATCATACAGATACTGCACAAAATCCTCAGCTCGACCCTACAAGGGGTCATCCCATGCTTCCAGATGGAGGAGGGAGCAGGTCACCCTAAACAGGGCGGCTGGGCGATTATCTGATGATGCAATAAGAGCGGAAAAATAGCTAGATTTTGCTGCTTTTATCGCCACTAGGTAGGTCTTAATGTGAGACCTCACCAGTGTTCAGTCGGATTCAGAACGGCTGGTCCTCCAACCGCTCTCCAGGCATCAGAGAACCAAGGAGCTAGGTGAGTTCAGTGCTGGGTCAGAGGCCACAAAGGCACGACACGGTCCAAGGCCCCAGCAGCCGCACTGTCCCAGGTAGCCACCAAGTCCTCAGCCGAGTCATGAGCCAGAGTCTCAGGAATTGGCCCAAGCTCCATCTGGAACCTATCAGGATCCATCAGGTGCCTGGGGCAGAACCACCTAGTCAGTTCCGCCTCCCTGTGGCGGGGTGTAGCGGTTAGAAAGTCTAGTCAAAGGAGTGAGTGGTCAGACCATGACAAGGGTTCGATGACTATATCCCCTATATCAAGGCCACTCGACCACTGACCAGAGATGAAAACTAAGTCCAGAGTGTGTCCACCCGTGTGAGTGGGGCCATGAATTAACTGAGTCAGGTCCATGGCCGTCATGGAAGCCATGAACTCCCGGGCCACCTCAGACGTTTCACCGATGGATGGCAGGTTAAAATCCCCCATGACCAAAAGCCTGGGGGTATCAACCGCCACCCCGGCTATGATGTTGAGCAGCTCGGGCAGGGCCATTGCCACATGGCAGGGAGCCAGGTACGTGATCGTCAGGCCCATCTGCACCCCATGACCCCACTTCACAAAAAGGGACTCACATCCGGCTATCTATTAATGCCACCTCTATAGAAACATTAGTGTTAAAAAGGAAATGCTCTTATATACACAGCAATTAAAGCAAAACAAGCTGTTAACAAGGTGGGGGGAAATTGCATTAAAAAACCAGTTGAAGCTTTAACAAGTCTTTTCAGTGATAGACTGTTGGGATTTTCATCTGTTAGCAGTGGAAGGTTTAATTCTAGAATCTGGCACTTTGAAAATGAGCTACAAACTAATGGGAGCAGAAATCAATTAACAAGGCCAGCTCCCCAACCAAAGACAACGTGTACAATCTTATTTGACTAGAGATTGATAGTGTCTTTCACTATCAGATACAAAAAGTCGAGTTACCCCCACTGCTAAAATACTGATCAAACACCATTGCAGTAGCTCTTGTTTCCAAAGCATAATAGCCAAGGCATGATATAATGAGAAAAGCACCAGGTGTCCTGGAAAGTTCAAGACTACCATGAAGAGCTATCCTTATTGTGTGAAATATAAGAGGAAGCTTTGATAATTGACTCTCCGGGACCGTAAATTACAGAGCTTTACCACCATGCTCATTAGATTTGCTGCGGATGGCCACAGCCAGTCCATCTTTCCTCCTGCGTAACAGATTTCTTTGTAGGCTCATAGAATTGGAAGTGGCTCACAGGTCACCTACTCTAAACCTTTGCTCAGTGCAGGATCTACTAGAACATCTAGCTTCTGTTTGAAGACCACAGTAAAGGAGAACTCACCACTTAATGTGGCAAAGTAGTCCAGTGGTGTCCATTGGGAAGGAAAAGTGAGTCAAATGACAAAAGCTGTTTCAACCTTTTTGTATGCATGTGTGTAATGTTTGACATTTTGGCAAAAGTGATAGATCTTAGAACCACATCTGATTCACACAGTCAGGAAGTTCCTCAACTCTGAACTTATAGTATTCTGCCCCAGCTACAGACCCCAAAGAACGCAGCACACACAAAGTCTGTACAAACCTTAGTTTACTAAATTAAATCAGTCTTTTTCAAATAAAGGCTGTTAATTAACTTTCTTAACAGCCTACAAGAATCCAAATAATCGTAATCTTATTATCTTTCTGGTTGGCAGAAAGCCCAGAAGCAATTTGCAGGAAACTGCTAAGAGAACTAAGATCAGGACGCAAAGGAGAGTGAACAAAGTTGTTCCTTGCAAATTGCCTCAGTCGTCATCCTTCCTTAAATAGGCTAAGGGAGTGGGGCCAATTAGCCCCAAGCCTTACTTTCAAGGAGACTTCCTCCTGAGGAGCCACTCCTGCCTTTTGGCAGCTCTGTGCGCCCGTGCATCGAGAAGAGGCTCCTCCTCTTCTTCCTCTTCACTTATGGGAGCTTCTGGAGGTTCTGAAAGCCCTGACTGAATCTCCGCCTCTGGAACCACATCTTCTCCAGCCTCCTCATTGTCTGACTCAAGTGCCAGCTGCACAGGCTGCTGGTGCAGCACCACACCAGCCTCCTTGCTGTCAGAATCAGCTACTAGCTGCACAGGCCGCTGACGGGCCACAACATATAGGTAGTCCTTGACTTACAAGCATTTATTTAGTGAATGTTCAAAGTTACAATGACAAGTGACTTATGATTGTTTTTCATATTTGAAACTGTTTCAGCATTCCCACAATCACAATTTGGATCAGAATTCAGATGCTTGGCATGTATTTATGAGGCACCCCTCATAAAATAAAGTGACCACTTTTTACAACCTTCTGAAGAGCAAAGTCAATGGGGAAAGCCAGATTGACTTAACAAATATTTTACTAATTTAACAACTGCAATGATTCACCTAACAACTGTGACAAGAAAGGTCCCCAAATGGGGCAAAATTCACTTAACAACCATCTCACCTAGCCATAGAAATTTTGGGCTCAAATGTGGTTGTATGTCAACGTCTACCTGCAAGTAACACAAATGGAAAACACACATAAATTACTACTTACTCCTATTTTTCCTCTCTTGTAAATTGGATTGGTCTGAGAAAAAGTGACTGACTCAAATTTTGATGACCATTTCTTTTTTTCAAAGCTCTTTTCCTGGAATGATGTTCCAAACACTATAGCTAAAGTATTTCTAATCCTATTTTTCTAAGCAGAGATATAGATGGGAAAAGAGGGTCTAGGGAAAGCAAACGACTGCCAAATTTGACAGAGCATTCTGATGATACAAGTTCCACCCCTTTTGAACTTGTGGCATTACAAGTATATATGAACAGGACAGGACTTGGGTTGCAATGGCCTGGTGCCTGGTGGCGCAGCAGACTAATAGCCTGTTATTAACATTCAGATGCCTGCAATTACTGCAAGTTCGAATCTCCCCAGGCTCAAGGTTGACTCAGCCTTCCATCCTTTCTAAGGTAGGTAAATTGAGGACCCGGTTTGTGGGGGCAATAAGCTGACTTTGTATAAATATACAAAAGTATGAAGGCTATTGCTTAACGCATTGTAAGCCACCCTGAGTCTCCGGAGAAGAGCGGCATATAAATCAAATAAAAATAAAAATAAAATAAAAACTTTGCTCTGAGGGAAGATCTGATCTTGCAAAAATTTTTGTTCCAATATTTCTTTTTAAATTAAGGATGCTAGAGAGTGAATTGGGCCTCCTCCCTTGCACAAGAGGTCCTTTTTTGTTTAAGTATAACTTCTCTGTTTGCACAGCTGACTTTCACTGCTCTAAAATTCAGTAAAAAATGTAATTCAACTTTTGCTGGAAGAGGGAAAAACCAGGTTTGATGATTAGAACCAAGCTGACATGTCACGTTGTAGAAAACAAGCAAACCATGTGGATTAATATCAGTAATATTATACTGAACAGGACAAGAAGATAAAAATTTAAAATTGGAATATTGACAATTCTGTTTAATTTTTTATTCTCCTCCACTTTCTACTATCTGTCAATTAGTTATTTTCAATTCGTGGCTCAGTTATTTGTTTTCAGTGCGCTGATGAGAGCAGAGAGCCCGTTCTCTCAAAGCTATGTTTAATTTTTGTTTACCCTGTATTATGGTAAGGAAATTTTCACATTTACTAAAATTTTGATTTAAAGCTTCAACATGAATCTCTTCAATATAGTCTGAGAAGAATCAGTCATAAGGAATTAAAGCCAGCCTAAGGCTATGGCAGGAAGAAAGAACAAACTGAGAATCATTGCATACTAAGGTTGAGAGGGAAGATTACTAAAAAAAAAAAAAAAGCTAACTCTAGGATACCACTTACTGCTCCTCAAAGCCAGTACTCCAGAACTAGCTCTCAGCAACCAAGATAAATAAATAAGTTCCATTTTTCAAGCATAGTGTTGAATTGAATATTGACTATGTACAATTCTTGCTGCTTCTAAATATATCTTGCAGAGAGACAACGACTGGCTTCCTTTGGATTCCTTCCATTTTGAATCCGGCACTTCAGTTCTTGACAATAGAAAACCATGTATGTTTTAACAGGAATTATTGTGCTTCGAAAAGCAGAAATAGCTGCAATGAAACATGTTTCTTTAGTTCATTGTATTTTCTTATTACAGTGAGAACGGATTGCCAAATTCACACTAAAATTCGGTCCCAAGGACTTGGATTTAAACCCGCCCAGATTCCCTAGTCTCAATGTAATTCAGGATAAATCAGGATAAAATTCAAATTTATTTATTTAAAAGATATGCATGGTGGTTCATCCAGTCACAACTTTGCACTGCTCACAATAGCAATAGAAACAAACCCAATTTAAAAATTTAAAAATACCTGTGGAGATTCTCAGTCATACAAGCCATGGTTGTCCCAAATGTGCTTTTTCAAGAGGCCACTGGACTTCCTTTGTTTTTCCTTGAAGATGTTTTGCTTCTTATCCAAGAATTCTGAAGAAGCTTCTTGGATGAGACGCGAAATACCTTTTTAAAAAATACTTTTTAAAATTACTAATTGAAGAGCCTGCTCCTCTTCAGTGCATGAGTCCATTTTTTCCCTTCATGAAGTTACTTCGGCTGGGGTTGTGTCCTTGAAAGGTGCACTCTCAATGTTCTGCACAATTAAAAGAAAATATCCATCCATCCATCATATGCCTTCTTAGCAAGACAAGTCACATTGATGTATTGAGTGCCTGGAATGCAGTGGGGCTTTCACTTTCTGTAATCAGGTTAATATTTCAAAAATTTTAACTTTGAACATGCTATCCATGGGAAAATCAGTGGAATTGTAACTACAACTTTCTATCTATACAAAACAACAACAACAACAACAACAATATTTTTAATTATGTTAATAAAACTGTTTCTGGGCTTTGGACTGAGGGAGACAGAGAAAATCCTTCTCTATATGGGAAAAAAACTAATTTACCTTTCTACCTGATAAATTACTATTGTATGAATGGTTGTAATTCTTCTTATTGGTTGATAAAGTGATGAACTGAGACAAAAAAAACCGAATTAATTCAGGTAAGGATATGTATCAGTGGTGAAATTCAGCTGGCTCCATCCGGATCATGTGATCCGGAAGTGCTAGCGGCGGGAGGCTCCACCCACTCACCCGGACGTCATCACGTCCCATTTTTGACCCTCTGCATGCACAGAATGTGCATGTGTGGAGGAGGTGCACATGAGCGTGCGCAAGCACATGTTCACATTTGCAAACCGTAGTGAAGGTAAGTGAATAGCACCCCTGATATGTATGGTTGTAAAATCTACATACTTGTCTTTTTTTCAACAATTGTACTAAAAGAGGACAATGAGTTCCCTTCTGTCTTGCAATCATTCAGCAGACCAATTTCAACCTGCATCCTTCAACTGCAGAGGTCTCCTTCGATTTTGCCTTGACTAAATCCTTAATTCATTCGATGTCAGTTGAATTCATTCAATTTAATGTCAGTTGAATGAATATGAAGCAACAGGAAAATTTGCTTCCGGGGGGGAAAAAATAGAATGTTTTGCAGAAAGACATTCTCTACATCTTTTGAAATTTACTGGCCAGGCAACATGAAGTGATTCAGTGGATCTTCAGACATTTTTTTTTTTAATTTGATTTATATGCCGCCCTTCTCCGGAGACTCAGGGGGGCTTACAATGTGCTCAGCAATAGCCTTCATCTTTTTGTATATATATTTATACAAAGTCAGCTTATTGCCCCCACAACTGGGTCCTCAATTTACCTACCTTAGAAAAGATGGAAGGCTGAGTCAACCTTGAGCCTTGGCGAGATTCGAACCTGCAGTAATTGCAGGCAGCTGGTCTTAATAACCAGCTTAATAACAGGGTGCCTTAGACCACTGTACTACCAAGGCTCTTATTTTAGATAGATTTTATCTATCTAAGAGCCATGGTGGCACAGTGGTTAGAATGTAGTACTGCAAGCTACTTCTGCTGACTGCCGGCTGACTGCACTTTGGCAGTTCGAATCCTACTGGCACTTAAGGTTGACTCAGCTTTCCATCCTCCCAAGGTCAGTAAAATGAAGATTGTTGGGGACAATATGCTGACAATGTAAACCACTTAGAGAGGTCTGTAAAGCATTATGAAGCAGTATATAAGTCTAAGTGGCATTGCTATTGCTATATTGCAGTCCACATTTGGGGGCCATTCCTAAAACACAAGAGTACTACTGAATGAGTCTAATGGCCAAGCTTATTTGATATTCTGCACCATGGTCATTTGTATTCCAGAAGGTCATAAACATAGGCCAAGAAACAGTCCTCCTCCATTGTTGCTTCCTAACAGCTGCTATTCAAAATAGTTTGCCTGAGACTCTAGGGAAGCGAAATATCCCCAAAGGCAAGAATCCATTAGTCTGATGCTTCATGAACCTGTCAGATGCCATGCCCTGCAATTTTGAACAGCCAAGCTGTATCACTTAATCAATTAATCAGTGGAACAAGTTGCCTCCAGAAGTTATGGGTGCTCCACAGGGATGGGTTCTAAAAAATTTTACTACCAGTTCTGTGGGCGTGGCTTATTTTGTGGGCATGGCTTGGTGGGGGTAATGTGACTGGGTGGGCATGGCCAACTTTTTTTTTTTTTTTTACTTTTAAAAGCATTTTTTCTACAACCTTAAGAGGTTGCAGAAAAAAATGCTTTCAGAAGCCTCTGACGATCCCAGCTGAGCCACGCAATCATCAGAGGCTTTTATTTTTTACTTTTAAAAGCATTTTTTCAGCCAAAGAGGTTGTAGAAAAAATGCTTTCAGAAGCCTCTGACGATCCCAGCTGAGCCACGCAATCATCAGAGGCTTTTATTTTTTACTTTTAAAAGCATTTTTTCAGCCAAAGAGGTTGTAGAAAAAATGCTTTTAAAAGTTAAAAAAAAAAAGCCTCTGATGAGGTGGGCGGGGTAAGCAAACGGCGACCGGACCGGGAACCGGTTCGGGGGCGTAGCCAGCCAATGTTATTACTGGTTCTCTGAACTACTACAAACTTTTATTACCAGTTCTTGCAAACCGGTGCAAACCGGGAGAAACCCACCACTGGTGCTCCAACACTGGAAGTTTTTAAGAAGAGATTGGATGACCATTTGTCTGAAATGGTATAGAGTTTCCTGCTTCAGCAGGGGTTGGAATAGAAGACCTCCAAGGTCCTCTTTATTATTTTACAGCAGAGATCCTAAACTACTATATTGAACTTCCATGTTTAGTGAGACTATATAAGTCTGAATACAGTAGAATGATTAATGGAAAGGATCATAATCACAGGATGGCCATTGTAAGATTAGACAGGGCACATCTTATTAATAAGAAGAAAATATTGATGGCATTAAGGTTCTGTCTTAGATGTTACGTTCTGTCTTAGATGTTTTGCAGAAACAATTTTGAGATAATCTATCTTTTTCTACCAAAACAGAATCTCTGATCTCTTGTTATTAAATAAATCTAAAATTGTTTAACATTTGCAAAGCTTGCCAGTTTCCTTTGATTTCATTCCTGATTTGTTTTAGTACAGAGTAGCCTTTAAACATAATAAGTTGGTTGGTTGGTAAATAGACAGATAATCTGCAGAAATGATCATATATGCTTGCATTTCCCCTCCCCCCCAAACACACAAACCCAAATGAAAATATGCAAATCTGATAGACTAAAGTAAATGTTTCATAAAACCAATGACTGTTTAAATGGTGGGACTAAATTGTTTGTATATAAATATTACCTTTTATCTTCCATTTGAGTTTTATGTAGGATGAACACATTACTTTAATGACCTGCATTTTAGAGAGAAAGAGAGGGGCAGTCTCACTCAGAAATCCTTAGCAGCCAGATGGCTGCCTTGTCTTCCATGAGATTAAAAGATGTTTCTCATTCGCAGGCCTTGCTTCTAAAGCAAATTAATATAGCCAACTAAATTGCCTGTGGTTTGCTCTTTTGTGTATGTGTGTGTGTGTGTGTGAGAGAGAGAGAGAGAGACCGAGAGAGAGAAAAAGAGACCGAGAGAGAGAGAGGAATAAAATGTAAAAAGAACTTCTGAAAGCAATTTTTGTCACAGGTTCCTTGAGCAGATTGCTCTCCAGGTACAGCATGCTGGTTTTAAACATTCAGTAATTAATGGAAAGTATTTCGTGTTAATTGACTGCTTCAGGAAAGGGAAGTATAATGGCTCCTTATTAATCATGGAAAGAGACGTACGGCACAGAGGCACTGCAATTATAGCACTAACGGTTGAGAAATGTTAATTAATGAAAAGAACAATGATGTAAGAAATTAGCTACATAATGCTTCCTGCTGGTACAGATTTGCACTTTAAATGCTTTTTTTTCCAGCACAGCAACCACTGGATGTTGCCTTAAATAGCAAAATCTCTCTAACCTTTTCTAAAATGTCTCCCATATTTCAGCTCATCATCATTAAACCCACTAAAGACAACGTTTGTGTGGCAGTTTTTCTTATGGCGTGTTCTTCAAGAACAGGATGGAGTGTTAGGAATATGGATAAACTCTCTAGGAGGGAAATTTATATCGATAAACTGTCTACAAGGAGAATTGTTATGTTAATTTTAGGCAATCCCCAAACTCTCTGACCAAATAGAGAAGCCTAGCCTTCATTTCAAAAGGCAGGTAGGTATTAGTGTTCACCCTTCTACAACTTAGAAAAGAAAGTCATTGCACAAGGTAGGTGCCATTATTGAAGAAAAGTCCTTTGCCATTCTGATCTCAATGAAGGAGGGCTTCCAGGATGAACTCCAACACAATAATTTTATAAACAGGAGAGATGAAAAGGATGTTCTCTATGATACCATGAAACTGAGCAGTTTGAGGTTTTGGAGGCCAACTAAATATTAATAGCAGTCCATAGACACAGAGAGACATGTAATAGTATTCTTCACATATCTGACTCTTGCCTATCATGAAGTATCCCCAAAAAGTTTTTTTTAAGCAGGATCATATTTTTCCTAGCATTATAATATTAATTCTAAAACTTATCAGCTCCAGCTCCCGAAACCTGATGTCTTCCAGATATCCAGAAACTGGAAACATGGGAGTTAAAGTGCCAACACATCTGGATGGCATCAGATTGGGGAAGCTTGATCCATCCCAGACATACCCCCTGCATCCACTCGAGATTTTTCTCTGCAAAATAAACCTATGCATCCACCTAATAAACTTTGCCATCTCTCTGAATATTATTTTGTTACCCGCAATGTAATTCACCTCTAATTTCCTGCCTTGCAGAACATCTTTTTCACTGTTGAATTTCTTTTCCAGATGGAATGTCCTTGGGTTACAAGGCGCGCTTCTTAGCTACTTCATCGAGCCAGTATATTTGCATAGCATTATTGTGGGAAGCCTCTCTCACACTGGTCACCTTTCACGGGTAATGAGCCATAGATTAGAAGATGTTGGTCAACTTCCAGCTTCATACCGGTGTAATCAGCTTCTCCTGAGTGGTAAGCTCATGTTGACTTAGAAGCATAAATTGTCTGCCTTCCTACAGCTTGTATTACTGGGCTCTAAAACAGCCCTTCCAAGCTGCATCACACATCTTAAAGTACTTTATCCTCCTTGTTGTTTTATGTCACTAATAATGATTCGGGCTATCCTTAAGGTTATAACAGTTGAAGTTGAAACAGTTTCTTTCCTTCCTTCCTCTATTCCTATTTCAGTCCACAATAACTTGTTTTTCCTAGGAAGAGTTCTTGTTGATCAGCTCTTCAAGGTAAGATAAGTCAAGAAAGAGAAACCATAAGGAATATAGGAATGGGACTTTCTGGTTACATAGTATAGAAACAGAAGTTTGAAGGCCATCCAGAATTTCCCTTTGTTCTCTCTTACACCAAACAAAATCAAAATGAAAATATTTTGAGTTTCCTTTTCATGTTTTTTCTTTTCCTCAGACTAAGTTGTCATTTCTTCTCCTTTAATCATTCCTGCATTCCTTTCTCAAGATTATCTCCCCATTTTCTACTACACTTCTCTAGAATAATCAGTATGGGGTATGAAGGAGAACATTGCATTTATTTCTTCTTCTTCTTCTTTACTTCCTCTTTGACCACTTTGGAGCTCAAGGGAGATACAAAGTTCTGATTCTTGCTTTTCTGGTGACCTCAACTATTGTTATTTGATGCTGTTGTACATTTATTTGCTTGCTTTAAATTTAAATTTTTAAATTTTCCAGACATCTGTATAAAACCTCCTAATCTAATCCAGGTCAAATGATATCTTTCTTCTTTGTTCAAAGCCCTCCTTCTATTACCTTTATCATCAGTAGTTCATTGACATTGGCCATCCATACTTTCCCTAACCAGAAACATAACACAAAATAGTTAAAATTACTGAGCATACCAGTGAATTTTAACTTTGCTGCTGCAAACTGAAAAACAAGAGTTCCTGACTCAGCATTGTTTAAATTCTTTGGTATTTGAAAGGGTACTGTTTATATTAATGGTTTCCCATGTGGCTTTATGTGAATATATGAATTAGACCTTTATAGCAGTTTGTTCTATGATTAATGCATACTAGGTTTTTTTAATGGCTTGCACCATTAACCATTGTTAAATACATCATTGGATGACTAGAAAGGCTTTAGAGTTAGATACTGTATAATCTTTATCCAATAAAGCAATTTTCCATTATTCTTCAAGAGATTAGATGATGATGATGATAGATAGATAGATAGATAGATAGATAGATAGATAGATAGATAGATAGATAGACAGACAGACAGACAGACAGACAGACAGACAGACAGACAGACAGACAGACAGACAGACAGATGATAGATCGATAAACACACACACACACCTGTTCTTAGCCAAAGAACTTAAAGCACCAATTAAGTATGAAAGCCAAACTAGAGCCTCGGATCATAAAATTTACTTAAGAGCAGATTTAAACCTATTCACCATTCAGTTATGTGGTTAAGCACATCATCTTAAAGGGCTAAGTGCAATATTGTATGAAATGGAAATTCATTGAAGAAGCAAGACTGTGTCAAGCCACTGAACATCCTGCATATGCCAGATGGGCAAGGTCTAGAATTAAGGATGCTTTCAGGTAGGAGATTTAGTTAGTGTCAAAATTGGACTGCAGCTAAAAATGGCAGATTCTGCCTAGAATTTTCACCTTTCCCATATCCTTAGATTGCTATATGCATGTTTCCTTGCTCTTTCTATTATTGGTTGGTTCTTGTAGAACTCATGAGCACCTAATGCAATATTAGCCCCCTTTAGGAATAATCTTCCATGTGCAGCCTTTTGGGAGTTCCAAGCTCTCAGTTAGTGGAGGATTGTAGCTCAACGTGGAACTGATCAAATGAAAACTGTTGCCTGCAGACGATCATGCTGGAAGCATTGAGATCATCTCTTTTCATCATTAGCCTCACAAAGAAAGAAAGGATGGTGCTCATTTTAATTTACACAACGAAGACATCTTTGTAATTCAACAAACAATGGGGTTGGCAACCTGTAATCACCAGTTCTCAGCCCATTTGAAAGTCTTCATCCATTTGTATTATTATTTTTTTAGTATGCGGGGTGGCAAGAGAATGTGACTCAGAAATTGTAATACAATGTGAGAATGATTTTGGAAAAGGAGGAAGGAGATGCTGATTTAGGAATGATTTTAGGAATGACTTTCACAACAGAGTGGTCAATGCCTGGAATGCACTATCTGACTCTGTGGTTTCATCCCAAAACCTCCAAAATTTTAACCTTAGACTGGCTACTGTTGACCTCACCCCATTCCTAAGAGGTCTGTAAGGGGCATGCATAAGAGCGTCCCTTTAATTGTATTCATTTTATGTATTCAATTCATGCTTATACTTATATATATTATCTAATATGTAAAATATTATCTAATATGTAAAATAAATGAAAGAAAGAAAGAAAGAAAGAAGGCTCACAACTGACTAATGGGCAGAGAAAGAAACTTAGAAAGGATCCTCCCCAACTTATCAGCCAATAAAAAGAAATGGTGGGAGATTTGTACTTTCAGACTTGTAAGATTCCATTAATGTAGCCTTACAATAAAGTAGAAATCATTTATCTTGTGGAGTTTTCTGTCTGGTCCATTTGGGATGCTGATAGAAACTTAAGAAAATAGTGTCTTCAGGAGAAAAAGCAGAGCAGATGGATGTCAGGAACAGGGATGGGTGGAAGTAACATCTACTTTTGGCTATAGTCTGTCTATCGCTGACATAACCCCTGTAAAGTTCCTCTGAAGAAAATGTAAATTTATTTGGAAAAGGGTAATCACCCTAGTTCCATGATGGTGAACCTATGGCACGTGTGCCAGAAGTGGCACATAGAGCCCTCTCTATAGGCACGCACAGTCGCCAGCTGCTCTTCTGGTTTCCGGTATGCGCCGGCCAACTGGTCTTCATGGGCACCTGAAAACAGCCAGAAAAATGGCCAGAAACAGGCATGCGAGCGCCGGCCAACTGGTCTTCCGGTTTCTGGTGCTCCAGCGCATGTGAAGATCAGCTGGCCGGCGCGCATGCATGTGCTGGAAACCCAAAGACCAGCTGGCCAGTGCATGCATGCGCCCCGACCAGCTGCTCTTCAGGTTTCCGGCATTCTGGTGCTCAGACATGCATACGCGTTCTGGTTTGGGTACTCGGTGCCGAAAAGGTTCGCCATCACTGCCCTAGTTCATGAAACAAATATACTTCCATTGCTATGTTATCAGAGGTGGGATTCACATAATTTACCTACCGGTTCACCCAGTACTGAAAATGTGAGAGCCCGGCCTTCTGTGCATGCGCTTTGCTCGCACCTTCCGTTCATGCGCCCGGCCTCAAAAAACGTGCCTAAATAGGACAGCCTAGAGCCGGGGCTACTAGTTCACCCGAACCAGTCCGAACCGGCTGAATACGACCTCTATATGTTATGATCTAATAATGAGTCAAGCCAGGGGTGAAATCTACTTGCCTTCCTAACAGGTTTGGAAGTGCACGTGGCGTGCACCTGCGCCACATGCGCACACACACCTGCGCATGTGCAAAACCTGCGCATGCGCAGAAGGTAAAAAATACATTACTTCCTGGTTAAAACCAGGAAGTAATGACACCCGGGTGGGTGGATGGAGCTTTGCTCCGCCATTGCTACCAGATCGCTGAACCACTGGCCAAGATCGCTCCCGGACCGGGCGATCCAGTCCGATCCAGGAGCATTTCACCCCTGAGTCAAGCCATTGGCCAACCTCACCTAGTGCTGTCTGCTTGGACTTTGATGTTCTAGTATTTCAACAGAAGAGTTTCTCCCCAGATTTGTTGAGTGTACTGATCTTTGAGCTTTCCCTGCATGGTAGTGTTTGCACGACTTGGGCAAGAGAAATTTAGGCCTTTAAATGTTTTGGATTTTTTTTTAAAGGTAAAGGATCTAAAGTAGGAGAACAAGAGTCTTGAGCCACCAATTAGTACCGGGAGAGTAAGACCAGAAAATAACTCCCATGAGCTAGATGGCCTTCCTTATTAATTAATAAGTCCCGGTTTGTGTTCTCTTTTGTCCTCTCCATTAACAATATGTAATCCATTCTGATAATACATTAAAGACTCATTCCAGTTCATTCCAACAAGTTATCATTTTCAATTTGCAAAGAATCCGTTGTATTTTTCAGCCCTCTGAGGAATGTTTTTTTTTTTAATTGCTCAGACTTCAGAAATGTAAGGCTAGGGCTAGAGATGGGGACTTACCAACCAAGGACATACAATGGAGTTAAAAATGGATGGGATGCAAAGGTCTCCCAGATTTAAAACCAATTATTTTCTCCTCAGGAAGAGGATTAGAGGTTGTTACCACAGCTTAGAGTTAGTACTTTGCTACAGTGGTTTTCTATTTAATTTCTTCAAGTTCCCTAAATCTTCTTCTACACACACACACACACACACACACACACACACACACACACACACACCAATATGCTTTTGGAAGACAAGGGATAAAAATGCTGCAATCTCTGCTCACCAAATATATTTATTAACAACCAGACTTTAACTTCTCTCAGCTTTCATTTCTTTTTATTTTCTAACAGAAATGTTGATCTCTTGATAGGAAGTAACTGGGGACCATTTGTGCTTAGCTTTTATCTTCTGAAATCCTTGGTAGTGCCTGAATACAACAGCTATTAATTCGACCAAATGCTTTATTTTCTTCTGATCATTAGATTGCTGCATCTATGTTTGTTCTGTTACCTATGGCTTTTTCCTAGGCAGGCCTTATCTGGCACATACTGTCATAGGCTGGCACACTATCCACTAAGTTAAATCATAATTCTGACAGAGGCTGACACATTCATGTCAAGTCATACAGTGAGATCTATGTGTAACAGTTGTCAGAAAGATGTATTTAAATAGCGCCATGGTGTAAGAATGACATTTACTTTATAGCATATTCCCCCTAAGATAGAAACCGATCAGTTATCATAGTGAAGAAATGGAGATTGCTATTAATATGACATAAATGTGATTACAAGTTCAGCGTGAAATAATAACTCAATTATATTTTCATTTTGATTCATCTGTACACAGTCACTTAGGATATTGCCACTTAGCTAAGGAAATGGGTTCCTTCTGGTATATAGAAGCTCAGAAATACAGAGGATTTTTAATAAATTTTTAATAAGTGACCCTTTCAAGTGTATTTTCCAGTTGCCTCTAACTGATGCAAATGTATACAATGTTTCAGTACCTATAATTCATTTAATCCCCATATATATCAAAGCTGTTTTATCTATTCAGCTATGCAGATATTTAATTTGGAGACTTGATTTAAAGGCATGTCAGTTCAATCTCCAGATCAAATTGGCTTTCTGAATCGACTTAGATACTTAATTTGTATTATCAAATTGGATGTTTTGAATTGATATGGATGATTTTGGGTGCTTCTATCCATGCACAGAAACAATTTGTGCCAAATTGATTCTGAAATTCAAGTCTAATCTAACCGTTTCATTGATTCAGTCTGAAGAAATTGAATTGAACTGAATTTCCAGATTGATGTACATTGACAATTGGATTAATTTTCCAGATCAAACTATTTGAACTGCCTTTGCATCATTCACAAAGACCTATGTAGTATATGTGGGGTAGCATAATAACGAGAAATTATATATTTTATCCTGTATTTCTTTCTTTGTTGATTTTATTAAACCAAGGTTAAAATTATTAAGAATCTGTAATGCAGTGATGCCTCTGAGACTGATTTGAATGCTGTTGGATAAAAATTAAAAAACAAAATTTAAAAATTGAGTATTTGCCCTATTTTAAAATCATTTTTAAGAATAAAATGGTTAACAGCTTTATTTGGGCTATGAGAATAAAATAATAAAAAGTGAAAATATAAGAAATCTTATAAAATCTTTGGCAACCAAAACAGCTTTGTCTATTACTTTTCATAGTGAAAAAAATCTGATTTCCCATTTGTGTGTCATGTTGGTTGATCCCACTATATATATTATTCTGTTACAAAATTTGGAATCTGGCTATCCCATGGACCAATACCTGTTATCTTTATTTTTAATGTGCCCTAATTTAGAATTTTCTCTATATGAAACACTTGTAGAAAGCAGCCATTGTCAACGAGACAGTGATTTTATATGTTCAAAGGCTGTCAAAATGTATACATGAAAACAGGAATCTTAATTACATTTTGGCAACATTAATTGAATACTTCTTAAAAGCATATATTGATCCAAGCAGATTCCAGCCAAGGGATTAGAATATATTGATGTATATATATATAGGTATGGAAATATAGCTTATTTCCCAATAAAATGGAAGCTCTGATTCTTATTTTTCAAACCTACTGCTTTTAATGCTTGATGTTTTCTGCTTTCCCTTTGACAGGAGTGAGTAACGCTGAAAGAAGACGGGCTGGGAAATCTCCTGGTTTCAGCATGAATTGGATAGCAGGCACAGCAGACTTAGAGGTTATTAATGCCACAACAGGGAAAAAAAACTGTGGGAGTTGTTCACGACTCTGCAAGCACATGTTTTACACTCAGTGGGCAAAGCTTTATGGAAAGGTAAGTGTGAGTTGCACACACTCACCCAGTGAATGTGAAAAAACTGGGTCGTTTGAGTGGTGAAGGATATCTTTCCTGCTTCTTCTCACAGTCATCAACTACAAATCTTTATCCTAGGAGATTCAGTATTTTAGCATTGACATTTCTTGTCCAAATATCATGGACCACAAATGTGAGAGTCAGGTCTATAGAGATTCTCAGTCATCTAGGTCATGGTTGTCCCAAAGGTTCTCTTTTCAAGAGGCAACTGGACTTTCTTGTTTTTCTTTGAAGATGTTTTGCTTCTCATCCAAGAAGCTTCTTTAACTCTAACTGGATGGTGCGGAATAGAAAATTTTATACTCCTTGCAGACAGCTAGTCATTTGCATTCTTTTTAGTGAGTCATTAAGGCCACTTGGAGATTTATCATCAGGAAGATTCAGATATATGTCCAGGTGGCCTCAACGACTCACTAAAAAAATGCAAATGACCAGCTGTCTGCAAGGAATATGAATCCTTCCATTTCTGCTCAAGAGGAAAGCCCTATACCATTTCAGACAAATGGTTGTCTAATCTCTTCTTTAAAATCTTCAGTGTTGGAGCATCCACAACTTCTGGAGGCAAGTCATTCCATTGATTATTTGTTCTAACTGTGAATCAAAGAAATCTAATATAGGCCACCTAATTTATGGCTGTTTTTCCAAATATGGCTAGAGATATATTCTCTTAAAAAATGTTAGCAGGACATTTATTTCCATAAGCCTAGGATAAGCCTTTCTCTAATGCTTCTAAAAGCATCTAAGTCAGTACTTTCTTCCCTATTGTATATCGCAAAGTTGCAGTCTATTAATTATAAAGGCCATGTCCTTTTTTTGTCCCCTTCTGCTCAAAATATCTTTATACCATTAGATATATATATGGAGCGATTGTGTGGTTTTGGTAACATTTCTTTTCCACCTTGGCTGCATCAACTTTAGAGAAAGAAAAAAATAGCAGATAATACCTTTCCTAGGTTATCAACCCTGAGATAGGCCTGGTTGGACTTGAATGGTCCATTCATTAGTATTCAATAGACCATGTGCATGTGTGGGTAGAACCAAGACCATTAAGAGGATGCAAAAATAGATTCTTGAATAAATAGGTAAAGTTTATTAAAAAGCTTACATGGTGCCACAGAACACCTGAATCTCTCAGAAGGGTCTATCCACGTAATTGGGGAAAGGATGAAAGAAACAAAATCCTCTTTTTCCTATAGGAAGGAGGCTTGACAAAGTCAGCTTCCCATCAGAAGAAAACAGAGCAGAAATAAAGAAATGAATAAAAAAATTATGTCTTATGTCTCTACTTTTGACAAGATGCCCCATGTCCTCTGTACGCATCCCTGAGTTTCAGGAAGTGCGAAAAAGTCATGAAAGGAACATCCTCAGGACTGGATATTTGCTCTCCTACTGGATTCTCCAGACTCCATAATTTCCCCCACATTTTAAATTCTCACTCTTACTTTGGTCATATTGTGTCCATATTGTATTTATTGGACATAAATACAATTGAGAGAGTCCAGAGATATTTTACGAGAAGAGTCCTCCATTCCTCTAAAATAAAATACCTTATGCCACCAGACTCCAAATTTTGGGCTTAGACAACTTAGAACTACGCCGACTTCAGTCTGACTAAGCATGGTACATAAAATTATCTGCCACAATGTCCTTCCTGTCAATGACTACATATATATGCTTGATAAATAAACTTACAATTATGATTATGAAATAAGGTCATTAATTTAATTGTGCAAAACAAGAAGTTAATAAAACAAAAAACAAAGATTTTTTTTCCAACCTTAGATGCACAGTGGGGTAGAAGTCCTAAAAGATGCCATTTTCCAAAAGGTAATTCAACTGTCTTGGTTTTTAACTTCAAAAACATTTTGCTTCTCATCTAAGAACTGAAGAGCTTCTAAAAGATGAGAAGCTAAATGTTTCCAAGAAAAAAACCCAAATCTGGTTGCCTTTTAGAAAAGCACCTTTGGGACAACCATGACCTGGATGATTGAGAATCTCCACAGGCACAGGAGCTGAAAGTGATCATTGTATTACAAAGGTGTGTCTTACACATTAAAAGCTGCTTTTGGCAAGTACCTGGGTTGCAGATTATTTCGTAAACTATTTCTGCTCAGCAGTACCACCTCTCCACTCTGTACATTTAGTACATCCTTGATGCTTGATTACTGCTCTCTCTTATAGCATTTGTTATCAGTACAACATAGAAAAAAAAGGTGGGGTGTTTTTTTTTACTTGTGCTTTCACTTGACGCATCACTTTTTCTCTGTCACAAATATTCTCTTATTTAAATCCTTTCTCCAAATGTCATTTTTCTTTTTCAAAGCTGACATGGAGTCTTGAGCGTTTGTATATTTACAAAGCTGGTTTTTAATTTAACACCCTAGGAAAACACAACAGAAATAATAGATACATGTAAAAATCACAACAAAAATAAAAGAATTGGGTTTTTTTTTTCATTCAAAAAAGTCAACATGCTCTTTGCATGATCAAAGTCCCACCCTGTTTTAAAAGGGGGGAGGGAGAAAGGCAACAATTGCATTGGTGCCATCTTGACTTTTTTGAGAATGGGGAGAGAAATTCTATTCCTCCCCTTCTCACTTAGAAATTTAGAGAAATGATTGGCTTTTAAATAAAGCATCAACAAATTTCAGATGAAATGAAGTTTCATTTCTATGAATATGAATTTGGAAATGCTATGAATTTTTTTTTAAAAAAATGAGCAATACCTTTGTTGGTTGTTATTAGGAACATATTGGATTATTCATGCCACTGAACATGGCAGCCTTTCTGGTTTTGTTTCTCTTTCCCAAATGACAAATGAACGTGGCCTTCAAAATACTCTAGTTCCTTCCAAATGAGCAAAATGGAGTCATTTAGAAGAATGGAGAGTCCATTTGGAAAGAACTAACGCATTCCAATGGCCATTCTTTGTCATGGGCTTTACAATGCTTCCAAAAAAAAAAAAATCTATCCAAAAGAGGAATGTGAATTAACTGGTAGAATTTACACACATAGCGCTCTGGGCATTTTTCCCAATGATGTACAATATTGGTTGGTTGAGCTCTCCAAAATCCCCTTTTGTGTGAAGATGGTAGTCTGGCATCATCTGCGCAGTGAGACGTGGATCTTCTCAAATATATTTTTTCCCTGAATACTGTTACGTGTAAAGCTCACAATTTCTTTGTAGCTTAAGAGGGGCAGATGAAATGGTGATACAAAGCTACAGAAGGGGACGATGCTTCAGCTCTTTGTTCGTTGGCATCTGAATTTCCCCCTCCCTTCTCTTCCCCCTGCAGCTGAGCACACCGATATCAAGCCATGGAGAAGTGCCATCAGGGTACAGCGAGGCCAAGTTGGTGGCACATGTCTATCAGTCTGCCAAACAGCAGCTGTTCAGAGCATTTCAGAAGGCAGGCTTGGGCACTTGGGTGAAAAAACCCCCAGAGCAAGATCAATTTCTACTCGTGGTGTGAATCATTTGGCATCTTGGTAACATGACCAAATTGAAAGGACTGGAGGAAAGAGAAATACTCTACGGGAGCCGGAGAGACGTCATGTGAGACCCCGTTCAACCCAAGTCAGAACCTTGTATCTAAATGTGTTAGATATGAGATACATTCTGGTTAATGCACTGAACCTTTAGGAAACTGCTTTTACATACCCATCCCTTCTCAAGGATGTACAAGCCCAGGTTACAAAAACGACCTTCACTGTTTGTTCCTTGTTTGTAGCACATTGCTGTAATTATCTAAGCAGCACCTGTATTTCAGGCAACAGCAGGTTGCAAGTTGCGTCTGGCTGAAAAACAAACAAAACCATCAGCCCTCTGGTGTTCCTCTTCACCGTCAGTGCAATAATTATCATAGGAGGACGAGAGATTTTTTTTCTAGGCTACAAACACATGCAGGAATTAGCATACACGGAAACATGGAAAGTTTTGTGTCTGTGTCTCTCTGTATGGGTGTGAGAGCAAGGAAAGAGGTGGGATTCCAGACTGCAAGCCTACACAGTGGAACCCCAGAGCTTTAGAAAATCTGCTCAGTACATCAAAATCAGGGCAATAGAAAAACAAGATATTGCCCAAAGTTTAGATTAAAAGTTTCTGCGTGTTCACTGCAAGGAGCATAATATTTCAGAAAGAAGCAAGGAAAAGCTTGCATGTCTTTACCTTGCATTTAAGAAATAATGGTTCCAAGATTGATTGATGCCACATCATAACTATCCTGTTCTTGCAGCTGGTTGCACTCAACAAATATTCAACACGTGAGAACCATCAGCTGCCATTTTGAAGGTCTCTAGTTAGGCAGACTGAACATAGCTACAGAGCAGCCTGCCTGCCACTGACATATGGGTCCATCTTTCTCCTCTGGGTTCCAATTCATGGGAGGCAACTGTAGTTCTGAGAAGAAGGAAGATAGTGTTAATTTCTATAAATCAGAGATCTCCAAACTTGGCAACTTTAAGACTTGTGGAGGGAATTAAGACTTCTGCTGGCTGGGAATTCTGAGAGTTGAAGTCCACAAATCTTAAAGATACCAAGCTTGGAGACTCCTGCTATAAATTGAAAACATTGTAGAAGACACATCAATAAGAATAAATTGCAAAAGAGTTGAGAGGCAAAGATGTTGGCTCCAGCTGGAATATGGCAAGAAAGAGAGGACAGGAAATGATCTGAAAAACTGAGAGGAACTTGAGGAGTTACCAAAAGGATTGGTAAAAGATAGAGCAGGATTATAGAAGGCTGGGAGAAATGAGAGGACTACAAGTGAGTTTGGTAGGGGTGCAATTCTGGGACAAGGGCATCACATCCTGCACCAGATGGATGTTGTGCTGCATGCTTCTCAGAAACCACCTTTTTTTTTTTTTGCACTCTAGTTAAAAGAGACACACAGATGGGCCCCGTTGTTGCAAGAGACGACTGCACACTTTAAGTTGGTTGAAAGCACATTACAGCAGAACCTCCCAGATGCACATACCATATTAAAGTCAAGCTGCATTACATTTCATTTATCTGCTTGCAACTCATAAGCAGAATAAAAAAGACGTTAATTAGGACTCTCAAACTCAGTATATCTGTAAGCAACAGCACCCCTTTTGTCTTTGTACAATCCTTAGCGTTTGGATCTTCTGAGATCCTTACTACAATCTGGTCTAGGACCAGTCAGCTCAAAAATCTGAAATTGCAGAAATTGGAAAAGAATGTCAGTATTGCACAAATGCCAATGGAAAGCAATTCAGTTGTATGTTTAAAATATTCTAATGTCAACAGTGTGAATTGGAACATTTTTCTGAGGGAGGAATTGGCATATATTGATATTAGAAGAACTCCAAATAGAATGCTAATTCTACTCTTACACGGTTTGCTCATATTCTTTTGTCTATCAAGTATGGTATGAAAGTTCTCTAATTTATGTGGACCAAAGATGCAGAGTGAGCCTCCTCTGTCATGTTCGTCCACAAATCTGTTGGCCTAGATTCTAAATGAGGGATAATTTGAGGCCCATCTAGACATTATAGATTGTTTGGAAGCACAATTCCTAACCTTGATAAGATCACTCTTCTTCATAGCTATGATCAGTTTTCTAATATCTAGTAGACCTGAAGGCAGCCTCAACCAGCACAATATCCTATGAACGAGGCTTCCTCAGTTTCCTAGTTAGCACAGTTATGCCAACCAAAGGCCTAACATTTCTTTCACCATCCAACTTTCTCCTTGAGTGATTGAGGTCCGAATCCAGGCATTATTTTTAAATATGCTAAACAGTCCTCCGTTGCTGCCCTCGATCAAGGTACATGTTTTAGAGCATTGTTGCGAAAATGAAAAAAAAAACTAATTCACTTTTCCAATTGGATGTTCTTCAAATGTGTTGGACTGCAAATATCAACTTCATTTAACACTGTGTAGTCCAACATCACCAGGTTGGACTGGTGATACCTTAAGTGATTGGTATGATATTCACCTGATGTAGATGTTATTTAGGTTGCCCAAGAAGTTATAGAAAATCTAAGCATCTCCAGAATTAGTCTCTACCCAAATGGTAGTTCTCTCTTTTTTTGTTGTTGTTGTTTCACATGACAGGATGTGCGGGTGTAGCGTTATTGTTTCTAACTTTTAGTTTTCATGAATTGTGTATATATGAACGTGCTGTTCCTGATCTGTCTTGGTGTATCTTCTTAGAGCTATCCAACCGACATAGGTCTCATACACAAGAGCAGAGTTCATTCTCGCCCTTGTTACATGAGAGCTCTCCCTAGAACTCCCTTGATGCTACCCATTTTCTGCAGATAAAGTTAGATGCTCTGTATATAAGGTCTTGAGAGCCATACTGAGTAAATACATTTGTTTATTAATGTCACAGGATAGGACTAGCTGCTGTATTTTAATGATTTTTTTTAGATGATAAATTACAAGATGTAGCTATAGTGTCTGTACAAATACAATTATTGTGATAAACTAGAAATTTTAATTAGATTTACAAAAGGAACACTCCCCTTGCAGAAATGTCTTTAACAAATAATACATTCCATGTTAACTACCAAAAAAACAGCCCCTATTTAGAGTAGAGATAGTAGAAAATACAAATTCAACAAGTTTGGAATAAAAAAAGGCTTTGTGATGATAACAAGTGTTTAATTTTGAAACTGAGATTTTCCTTGACACCTTGCGTGAGCTTCTCCATGGGCAGCTACATGGTGGCTCACCATACTTTTTGCTTCCATCCAACTTGAAAAAGAAGACATACTTTCAAGTTTCCTAAAAGTATAAACACTCTCATCAAGAAAAAGGAAGCACTAGTTCCAGAATTATATTTAGTTCCAAGAAAGCCTTTGAATTCCCTAAGATTCTTGTACATAGTCTCAGAATATTAAAAATGTCAACACTCTGGGTGGACATATGCCCACCTCCAGAAAAGTAGACAAAAGTTGGGGTGTGTTGGGGAACATCCTGTGAAAAGGAATGGCAGAAAGCATCCTGGCAATTTGCCTTTATAAGAGGATGTTTAATGATTGAATATCTTCCTAATGGCCATGTTGTGAAAGCATCCACAGAGATACTTTCTCAAATTTCTAAAAATACTCATAAATCCCAGAGAATTGGAGAAAGGAGAGAATAGTTTCCGGAAGAATCCAGTGAAAGTTAAGTTCCTCTAAATTTTGCTGAAATGAATGGAATTTCGTATTTGTTGTCCTCTACTCATCCATGTGCAACTTCATCCATGTTTGTTTGGAAGTAAACTCTATTGGCTTGAGTACTCAAATGGGAGATAAGATTGCATGAAATCTCTTCCTGAAGAGCCTGTTCTCAAAAACTCCCAGGTTCAGAACACATTTGGATGGTTGGAGCTATTTTCCCTTCCAGCTCTATTCTGATTGATTGATTGATTGAATTGATTGATTGATTGATTGATTGATTGTCTATTGCCCCCACTCCTCAATTTTCCCTGCTATAAAAATAGATGTTTTTATTAACTTATTAACTTTCCAAATACAGGATGCTTTTGATCAATCTCATACACTCTTATGAGATTCAGACCATCACTTTATCCTTTTTTCCCCCCATGAGACTCAAGCACGTAAAAAGCTCCCATAGTATGTTGGGTGGCTGCCTAGAAACAATTGCCCTCTCACTAAAAACTCTGCCTGGGAGACTGTGAGTTTGTCACAATAGCTCAGTGGAACCTACCTCACGGGTTGTTGTAAGATTAAAATGAGAACGGATACATGAATCCTAAATGAGAAGGTAACCCTTGGAGGAAAGTTAGATAAAATGTAATAATAACATCCCTGCAACTTGGTTTTGTGTTTCAGTATGTGGGCCAAAGCTGCTAATAGATCACATTAAAGTGCCATTTTACTAACAGGGTGGTTTTTCCGAAGTTATCTTTATAGTTGAAAAAATATGTAATGCTTTCTTAGAATTTCCATAACAGTACAGCATTCCTCTTCCATATATGAAACAAACTTAACGGAGTTTCACAATAACCCAATCATACATGGCATTTCCTGTGCCCCACTGCATATAGAGATATGCCTCTGCCCCTTCCTTTCTCGCAAGCTGGCTATAACCCCAGATCTCATTCATGCAAGAGAATTTCTTGCTAACTTCCATCGGAAGTTTTGTGAACTGCCTTACATGTGGCCCGAGGACCAATAAGGCTGTTCATTTTGGTTCAGCACAAACTCCATGCTTGCTACTTAATTACCCAGATTCCCATAGAACTTTTGAACCGTTTTCTTAAACTCCTAATCATTATTGTCAGAGTAATGACGATGGTTCTTTGGGGAACCTTTAATACTACCTACTACTTAGCAAATATGTTGTCTATTAAAGAGCTCTGGATGATAATAATGATGATAATGTTTTTACCTTACTCTTTGCTTATACAAGCACTTTTGTTGTTTTAGGAGTGAGCAGTTCACCCAATCCACCAGTTAAAGACAATATAGACTCAACAAAGAAAACAAGAATTATGACAGAGGTTTCTTACACTGTTAACTTGACCATGGAGAGTATTGGATAATTCCATGGAAAACCCTGAAAATGTTGGTTTTGTCCTTTCAGAATTTGAGTTCAAAGTGCAAAGCTCATGCAATAGCCCAACATTTTGTAATGACGCTTCTTCCCAATTGTACATCCACATTTCGAACACAGGAGAGAATGGCGCTGCACTAGGAATTCAAAGAGAAGACAGTGTATATAGTGAGCATGGATGAATGGCACAATGGTACGAATGGATGTACATTTGTAAGATTTGTACAAACAAGAAGAACAATTTCCAAGTGTGAATTTGCTGCTAAATTCTGTAAATTGCACTTCAGTGATACCTGATAAGTGAATGTTTCTGTTATAAGTGAATAAAATGCCTAGAAAAAAATCTGTTTGTTTGCTGGTTTTGCTTTCCTCTCTTTGCAAAAGTTTTATATATATATATATCAAAATTGCATATAAATGTCTCTTTGAAATAGAAAATTTCTGCAGATTGGATGGGTTTCTCTGAATTTCACCAGAGGGGGAATCTTAGGAATGATAATAAGACTGCTGTGAAAAAGATCTTATGATGTCTTAGCTGCGGGAAGCCACAGGTGGTGCAGACAAGTGGAGAAATTATGATTCAATGATCTCACCTATATACAGCCTCTTACTAACACCAAGATTTTCCTTCCTTGTTCATTTGTTTGATGGACTTTAGGGTCCTCCAGTGACTAATGATTGAGTGCCATCCATTGCAAAATATTGAATTAGGTTGAATATAAAATAACCATAAGAATGGCCTATGCATCATTTTTTTGATGACATAGCCTCACAATTCATGGTACTAACCTATCACTGAGACAAGCTGAAGCTGGATCAAAGTGATCCAGCAGGAAAATTTTCATTTTTTCTCATTTTTCGTGAGAATGCAAAACAATCTTCTCTGCAAAGATTCTAATTTACAAGTATGAGGAGCCTAAAGGATGTCAGCAACCAATAAGGGACTACCTAGCTTGCTGCAGGACCATCCCCCTTATCTGACCCCTGGTACTCTGTGCCTCCAGGAACATTTCTCTTTTGTCTGTCAAAGAGAACATAACTAGCCCAGCAACCAGAGTGTCCTTGTGGATTTTTCTCCTCTCCAACACATAACAAGTAGGAATAAGAGAAGGAGGAGAAGCAAGCAAAGAGAAGGTCTAGGCAGATACATATACTATTTCTTGGCTTCCCAATGACTGGTGGTATGATTGTCCATTGATTTCAATAGTTCTGCTTTGGAAAAAAAAACTTACAAGAAGAGAAGGGTTGAGAGATTTTCGACCATAAAAAAATCCTTCCAAACTGGCATTCCACACTACTTTCAATGCATCCTCTATTAAAGGGATTGTGTTTGTTCTCCTGCCCCAGCAAGTAATTAGAAAAGACATTAGTTTTAAATCCCAGAGCAAGTTAGTGGATGTTTGTTTCCCTTTATTTAAATAATAGTGTGGTTTGACTGAGTTTTCTTTATTAATACGATTTTATCCTAAGCAGCACATACATCTGGAGTGAGTAGCCAGAAGTAAAACCCAATTGTACAACAGCAGTAAACTCTGTCTGAGGAAACTTTCCCCTTAAAGAGTTTGGTACAAATTTGCTTCAAACTAAAATCAAATAAAATAATCATTCTTGGCAGGGAAGGGCAAGAGAAAGGAGTAAGAGAAAGAGAAATGAGTTTGCTCCGTTTTTATCACCTAACATTCACATGGGCAAAAAGAAAAATTGGATTAATTTTAGTCATTGTCATAAAAACAGATGATGATTGATGGTTTCAGAGACTACACAAATGCACTTTTTCATTCTTCCATTCCTTTTCAAGGAAATTACTTCCTCGCCAAGAAATGTCTCACACTGCATCTGAACAGCTCTTCTAAGGATACTATTTGGTTTATGGCTTATTTTGGTCTTTAGGTCAACAAGATGTTGTGAATGCTCCAACACTGGAAGTTTTTAAGAAGATGTTGGATAACCATTTGTCTGAACTGGTGTAGGGTTTTTTCCTGCCTAGGCAGGGGGTTGGACTAGAAGACCTCCAAGGTCCCTTCCAACTCTGATATTCTGTGATCATCCTACCTGGTTTTTCGTTAAACATGTTTAATTTAAACAGATAATCAAAAGGAAGGCAACATGCTACATTGCTACAAAGTGAAACAGACATTTTAAACCCCACTGCTCTTTAAAGGACGGAATCTGAGAACCATCTTAAAAGCAGGATTAGAAAATAGAAATGACAGAAGAAATACGTCCCAGTCCTTTGTTCAGTAATAGCTCTACCTGCACATGAAAAAGATAAAAGTAAAATGGGTAATAGAGAGTGATAGGAAGAACAGATAAACTAAACAGTTTCTGATTGATGGGAGAGAAGAAATATCCTTACACTAAAATCTGCTTGACAGTGGTAGAACCAGTGAACTAGCAATAGTGAGCTTCTGTTCATTAAATTCGGGATGCTTTCATTCAGATCCCTGGATGAAGCAAGGAGGGGACAGTTGGTGACTTAATTAGTCAGCCTTTTGATTCCATAAATTTGCAAAAATTGATGTTTGGGGGCCACGCTTGCCCCTGGCAGCTGCCCTTTTGTAAGGATGCTCATAGCAGTTTTGAAAATCTCAGGTATACTCACCACCAGTGGTGAAATCCTCCATGGGTTACCACCGGTTTGCTGCATGTGCATGCATGCTGCACACCAAATGCACACTGCACACATGCGCAGTGCACACTTTTTCGCGCAGAAAAAGGAGCTATTTGAAGGTAAGTAGAACAGCGAGGGGGGAACAGCTGTGCCATGTGATTTATATTTGCTAGAAAGCAGGATATAAATCATGCGGCACAACTGATAATCAGAAATACTGGTTCGGTATTTTTTTACTACCAGTTTGCCTGAACTGGTAGCTTTTATTACTACCGGTTTACCTGAATCAGTGCGAACCGGTAGCATTTCACCCTTGCTCACCAGCCAAAAGAATAAGTACCCTAGATTTAGTGCTTCTATCTTCAGAACAAGCCAGAAAAAGAAACCAATTTTTTTTTCATGATTTAGGACAATTTACTATGAATGACCATAATTCATTAGTTAGCAATAAGATCTAGAACAGTAAGAGGAATAGCAAAAAGCTTGAAAGTAGGTGGTCTATTGGAGTAACTAACACTTCTAACCCTCACCAAAAAGTGAGAAGTTCTCATTTTATTATGCTCTATGGATTGAAGAAAGAAATTCTCCATCTTACATTCTGCAGCAAGTAGATTTCTGCATCAGTGGTTTTTCTAGTTGTTGTAATAACTAGAGTTGTGTTTTGAATCACTGCCTGTGAAGCCCCTAGTTTCATGGTGATGGAGGTGAAGCCTCACATAGTACTGTTCACAGAAAAAGCCCATGCATATGATTATAATATCAAATATACTGTACGTATACAGGTGTCACATAAATGTTGCCATCATGAAAAAAATGGTAAAGCTGTGAATTTAACCTTCAAATTAGTCTCTTCTTTCATCTACACCCTGTTTTAAAATATAAGTAAACTTTAGGTACCAAGGCAGACTTTGTTTCTTCTACAGAAAAATATAAACAAGGGGATTAAGAGAAGAGGCTTTTTTTTTTATGATTCTGTAATCCCTTTTAATTGGGATGGGGTTGGGGTGACTTTTATGGAGCTGAGCATTTACTGGTTGGATGCCCTTCTTGATGCCTACCCAGAGTTCACAGCAGATATTTTCTCTTTGCATCCTGATAGAGAAATATCTGTCACTGGCTAGGATTGAACTCTCAACCTTTCAAGTGAGAGGCAAGTATCTTTGCCTCTAGGCCACTATGCTGCTCTAAGAGCAGAGGTTATCTTCTAGGTCAGTGATGGCTAACCTTTTTGCCATCGCGTGCCAGGAGAGGGGGGCGGGGAGGGTCGCGCGTGCACATGTCCACGCGCATGTGTGCGCAACCCCCTCCCCCCCACTCCTGGCACATGATGGCCTGGTAGGCCCGTTTTTCTTTCTTACCTGGTTCCAGATCCTCTCTGTGTATCTGGGAATGGCGAAAACAGCCTTTCCCACTCCCTTGGAGGCCCTACGGAGGCTGAAAAGGCCCATTTCCCAACTCCCAGTGGGACAGGAAGTGACATTTTTTGCTGTCCCCAGGCTCCAGAACCTCTCTATGAGTCTCTAGGAGCTCTCTAGGAGTCTCTGGAGGCTGAGGACAGGAAAAAATGTCACTTCCTGTCCCACCAGGAGTGGGGAAATGGGCCCTTTGAGCCTCCGTAGGGCCTCCAAGGGAGTGGGAAAGGCTGTTTTCGCCGTTCCCAGATACACAGAGAGGATCTGGAGCCAGGTAAGAAAGAAAAACGGGCCTTCCCCACCCCACCCCCAGGCCCTCCAGAGGCAGGAAACAGCCTGTTTCCCTACTTCTGGTGGGCCCAGAAGGCCCAAAAATCAGCTGGCCGGCGCGCACATGCGCCCCAGAGCTGAGCTGGCGTGCCCACTAATATGGCTCCATGTGCCACCTGTGGCATGCGTGCCATAGGTTCGCCATCACAGTTCTAGGTAAATGAAATGTAACAATCTGTTCTGTAGGGTCCTTGATGCTCTCTGAGCTTGATTGTTTTCTTGCAGATGTTTCATTACCCAACTCGGTAACATCATCTGTAGTAGAAGGGAGTGGGAGTTGCAATTTGATCATAAAACAGAGGGCCAATTATCTTCCATCTCCATAACTGACATGGATTACCAACAGATTTCCAGGGACCAAATTTGCAGCTTGATCTTAAAACTATCACACATCAGGGGTGGGTTCTACTAACCTTTACTACTGGTTCGCAACAGGGCCGCGCGCGCACTCTTCTGCCCAAGCACAGAAGCTTCTGCGCATGCGCAGAAGCATTTTCATGATGTCAGGGTCAGTGGGCGAAGCCTCCTGCCGGTTTTACTACCTGTTCTATAGAATCAGTGCGAATTGGGGGCAACCCACCACTGTCACACATGTATACTTTCCTAAAGAAATTCATGACCTACTATGTCTCCTATTGAAATAGATTTGCAACCTTCCCAGCCAGCTTGCACCAAGCTGTCAATGGAGGAAAGCTGGATTCACTTAAGGACTGCATGAGTCAGAAGAATAGAGTTGGAGGTCTTCTAATCCAACCTCTGCTCAAGCCTGTACCATTCCAGACAAATGACTATCCAAGTCTCTTCTAAAAGCCTCCAGTGATGGAGCACCCACAACTTCTGAAGGCAAGCTGTTCCACTTAACACTGCAGTGGATCACTTAACAATTGTGGCCCAAAAAAATGTCATAAAATCAGCTGCAACTCACTTATCAACCACCATGCTTAGCAATGGATTTCCAATCCTAATGATGGTCATAAGTCAAGGACCATCTGTGTTCTCTGATTCTTCTGAGGGTTTCTCCAGTTCTAAGCCGGTCAGGCCAGCTTATATTCACACACATCACCTGGCTTAGAAAGACCTTTTAATGCCTTGGGAGAGGTAAAGGTAAAGGTTCCCCTCGCACATATGTGCTAGTCGTTCCCAACTCTAGGGAGCGGTGCTCATCTCTGCTCATCTCTGAAGAGCCAGCACTGTCTGAAGATGTCTCCTTGGTCATGTGGCCAGCATGACTAAATGCCAAAGGCACATGGAACACTGTTACCTTCCCACCAAAGGTGGTTCCTATTTTTCTACTTGCATTTTTTTACGTGCTTTCGAACTGCTAGGTTGGCAGAAGCTGGGACAACGGGAGCTCACCCTGTTACGCGGCACTAGGGATTCTAACCGCTGAACTGCCGACCTTTCAATTGACAAGCTCAGTGTCTTACCCGCTAAGCCACCGCGTCCCTTACTTGGGAGAGGTAGAAATGCTTAAAAAGCTACAGCAGAGAAGGAAAAAGACCTTATGATCCATCCTCCAACAAAGCATTCTTAGTCCTTTCCTACAAGCAGGCTTTCATCTAGGACTCTCCTAGTTCCCTCAGGCATGAAGTTAAGCCACTCAACCCAAGTGGCCTCTTTAAATTAAATTTCCTCTTTGCTCATCACCAAGATGCTGCTGCCTTCTGTTTGTTAGAGGGCCAAAACATACTGGTTTTCCTCAGCGTGGCTGCACAGCAATTGCAGTTCCTTATTTTGTTTGGGTTTTTTCTCTCTCTCCTTCTTTTCCTTTTCTTTTAAAGGAAGTTAAGGAAAATAGCCAAACAAGACATTTGGATAGAACATACGGATGACTTCTGTGTTTCTAATTCTCATTTCTTGAAAGATAAACACCAGATTTCTATCTGAATGGCCCTTTACAGACAAGCAGGCAACCACACCTGCTGACTTGCATTGGTATGTGTGTATTGCCACATTAATTGTGATGCAGAGAAGACATTCTGGTGCCTTCTCTGTCACAGCACTTGCCTTCTGGAACAACTTCTCTCCGGAAAATGTGTTGGCCCCCTGCCCTGACCTTGGACAAAAAAGTTGTTAAAACTTAGGTCTTTTTCCAGGAATCAGTTAGCATCTTCCCCCCACCCTTTTCAAGGGAATTCAGATCCATCAAATTGCTTTCTTCTTCCCCAAGAGATGCAGTGGAGTCAGACAGCCTTGAAAATTTTAAAAAGAAAGAACCTAGAAAGTATCCTTAATGGTTGACACAAATGAAAAATTCATGGGACACGGGGAGATTTAGGGGTGCCAAGAGTCTATTATGCTAGTTCTGAGGAATTAAGTCACAAACAAAACAGATCTGACAACTCATGAACTCAGTAGCTTGCTTTCTGGGATCTACTATTCTTATTCAATCCATGGATTTTTATACTTTTTCAGCCACAGAACCAAATTCTCAGCCCCTAACAAAAGGTAACACTCTAGGGCAGGGGTGTCAAACTCAAGGCCCGGGGGCTGGGGCTGGGGCTGGCCTGCGGGGTGCTTAGATCTGGCCCATAGGGTCATCCTGGAAACAGCAAAGGACTGGCCCACAGTGCCTCTGCCAGTGAAAACGGAACTCGGGAGCCCTTTTTTTCTGGCAGAGTGCTTGGGCCGCCACAGGCACCCGCAACACGAGTGATGTTGAGTTGGCCATGCCCACCTGGCCACACCCACCCTGGTCCTCGAGGTCAAACACAACCCTGATGCGGCCCTCAAAGAAATCGAGTTTGACACTCTTGCTCTAGGATCAGAAATATGGCTGCAGTCTAGTGAATCTTTCTTTGCCTAACCTCACCGTTTCTTGGCAATTTTAAAACATGTGGACTTCAACTTCCAAAATTCTCCAGCTTTAAGACACATAGACTTCAACTCCCAGAATTCCCTAGCTTTAAGCAGGTGGGCCTCAGCTCTCAGAATTCCCTAGCCAGCAAGTTGCAATGATTAAGAAACACTGCATTAATTTCTCATGAAAGCTCATAAAGTTCTCACAGAATGCTAAAGTTCCTTCAAGTTTATTCCTATTTCATAACACAAGGACAAGCAACTTTTTTGATTGGGGGAGGGATGAAGGATTGCAGTATTTCTCAGGAACATAAAATATTGGCCTCTACAAGTCTCTATCAGTCTTACTAGGCTGAGCAAATGAGGAAATCAACTGTAGTAAGGCTAAAGCAATTTTATTGAGATTGGCTATAACAACAGATTCTTGCAAGTTTGATTTTGCCGTACTTCCTTCTTTTCCTTATGCTTCAGTGTTTCTGAATATTATTTCATCGCTCTGGACTTTAAAAAAATCAGCCCCTTACCAAGATAACTATTATGTCTTAAATACAGCAAGATCATTTTTCTTACTTTCTATAGCCTCACAGAGTACAGGTAGTCCTCAACTTACAACCACAATTGAGGCCAAAATTTCTGTTGCTAAGTAAGACATTTGTTAAATGAACTTTGCCCCATTTTACAACTTTTCTTGCCACAGTTGTTAAGTGAGTTAAGTTTTTAAATTAGTAATGTGATTGTTATGTGAATCTGGCTTCCCCATTGACCACTTGTCAGGTCGCAAAAGTTGATCACATGATGTTGGGACACTGCAACTGTCATAAATACATGTGAATTTTGACCACATGAGCATGAGGATGCTGCAATTGTTGTAAGTGTGGAAAATGGTCACAAGTCATTTTTTTTCCAGTGCTGTTACAACCTCAAACTATCACTAAAGAATTGTTATAATTGGACTCTTGTATAGCAGTGATGTGATGGCATCATAGAAGGAAATACAATAGAAATTATTTGATATTTTCATTATTTATTAAAGTCAAAGCCAATATTGCATTAGCCTTGAGGCAAGTCTATTCATTATAAGGTGTTTTTAAAAAATAAAATAAAATAAAACCCTCCAAAAATTATATCTCTAAGAAATATCATTGTACTGCCAATTTTCAGATCTTTGTTTAATGTGCCCAGGTCCATATGTCTGAAAAGCACAGGTTGATGATTGTTAGTGCATATCTAGAGTTTGTCCATGTTACATAGGGGGACATAGGGTTACATTTACCCCATCATCACTTTGTACTTCCGACCATCTAACCAGGTGAATGGTCAAAAGAGCCAAGATATGGTGTGGTTGAAGCTTTGTCCTTAAACACATTTCTTTATCATTGCAACCTGTTGTGGCCCGCCAGCAGCCAGCAGAGCTGGCAGCAGATTCGGACAGTGAGGAGGTTGGGGAGGAACGTGGGCCAGTCCTGGAATCTGGGGAAGGCTCAGACGATGGCTCTGTGTCGGAGGCAGTGAGAGGGCCAAGGCCATTTGGTAGTTCTTTGCTGCCTCTAGAGTCTCCGGAGTCTGACATCAGCGAGGCAGAAGAACAGCGTGAGCCTGTTCCCAGTGTGCGCATGCGCAGAGCTGCCAGGAGACAGGAACAATTAAGGAAACAGGGTTGTCTTGGGAGTAAGGCTTGAAGATGATTGGCCCCTCCCATACGACATAAAAGAGAAACGAACGGGACATGAGCTTTTGCAATTAGTTCATCTGGCCAATTCAAGATTTGAAAATTCTGTTTGTGATTCTGTGCCAAGTTTGGCCTTGCCCTGCATCTGGAAATTAGCTCTTTGGCAGCGTTCCACATGCGATAGGTGGGTGTTGATAACCTTCCTCTGAAAGACTGTTTATCAAGCCTTGTGGACTGTAAATGAAAGTAATTTACAGCCGTAGGAATTAAAGAGGTTTGCCGGGACTAAGTTTGTGCTGTTTAATTTCTAAGAAAACCTAGGTCAGAACACAACCCAAAAAGACTTTCTCTGCTTACAAAAAAGCTAAAACATCCAGGGTTGTGAATAAATATAGGAAAAATAAAAACCACGCAATATACAACATAAACAGCATATAAAATACATAAGAATAAAGATGGTGACACTCACCTCATATACTTTGGATAGCATAAAACAGGCACACTCATTGCTTGTCTTGTTTTTATTACCTCTGTGAACATTTCTGCATCTAACATTTGGTGTGTGTGTGTGTGTATAATAGTCTAAATCAGGGGTGTCAAATTCAATTTCATTGAGAGCCATCTTAGGGTTGTGTTTGACCTCAGAGGGCCGTGTGGGCATGATTGGGTGGGTCTGGCCAGCTCAGTGTCACTCGTGTCAGGGGCACCTGTGGTGGCCCGGATGGGGCTGGGGGCAGTGGTGAAATCCAAATTTTTTACTACCAGTTCTGTGGGCATGGCTTGGTGGGCATGGCAGGGAAAGGATACTGCAAAATCCCTATTCCCTCCCCACTGCTGGGGCCAGCCAGAAGTGGTATTTGCCAGTTCTCCGAACTACTCAAAATTTCCGCTACCGGGTTCTCCAGAACTTGTCAGAACCTGCTGGATTTCACCCCTGGTGGGGGGATTCATTGTCTCCAGCTCCATTTTTGGCTGTGACGGTCTCCTGCAACCATCTGCCAATGAAAAGGGAGCTCCATTGGCAGAGGCATAGCAGGCAGTCATTCATTGTTTCCAGATCTGGCCTTGAGTTTGACACCCCTGGTCTAAATGGTTGCCTTAACTTCACCATAAAGCACTGGTCCATAACTGCATAGGTCACAAACCAAGATTAATACCAAGCACGGTTGC